>NC_083826.1:5566359-5621525 GCF_015708825.2 Lethenteron reissneri | reverse complement strand
AAATTTTTTTTCATTTTAAAGCTATACTGTAAGCTATTTTTATTTTACCAGGTAAGACCCACTGAGCTTTATAGCTCTCTTTCAGAAGGGACCCAGAAAGGATAGCCCAAAGAAGTGTCTCATCAAGTGGAAATTCTGACAGCCAAATACTAAAACTGCACGTTGGTTCTAAACGTGGAGGGAAAAACCGGAGGACCGGGAGAAAATCTACGCCACCACGGTGAGACAGACATGCCAACTCCAAATATACAGCAGCAGGCGTCAGGGTCGAGATCAAACCCACGACCTCCTGCATACCAGGCGAGGTAGTCAACATCTCCTAGCCACCGTGATGATGATGAGAGAGAGAGACACGCAAACTCCAAATATACAGCAGCACAGGCGTTAGGGTTGGGATCGAACCCACAACCTCCTGCATACCAGGCGAGGTAGTTAACATCTCCTAGCCACCGTGATGATAAGAGAGAGACACGCAAACTCCAAATATGCAGCAGGCGTCAGGGTCGGGATGAACCCACGACCTCCTGTGTACCAGGAGGTAATTAACATCTTGTCACCACGGCGACCGTGAAAGTGGTAGAGCTGTGAAACAGAGGGAAGCCGGACGGGAGCGGCGATGGAGGCTGTAAGAGCGGCCCTTGAAATCCGGGATGCTGACTTCACGAACGCACGTGATCTTGCAGAAGAGGCAAGCGATCGACCTCTTGACCCCGTGCAATGTTGTGCTCGCAGACCTCCTCACAGGTGCCACCCGGGATGAAGAGAGGCATGGAGTTCAACAAACCAGGTGATGCCATTGAGTTGCAAGCTTTATATTGTTTGACCAGATTGAAACGGTGAACCTGTGCGACAAGCGGCAGGCTGGCTGCCGCTAGGCCACACCGCCACCCCCCGCACTCATCAGTTGTGATTATCGGTTAGTGTCGATGGTGTTGGTGGTGATGACAATGATGATGCTTTGTCGATGTTTACGAAGTTGGTGATGACGCTGCACTACAAACCCGGCGACTCGAGTTCGATTGCCGCTCGCTGCCACCACACACCGGTGACGATTATCCGAAACGGACTTGGGCCTCCCCTAGGTCGCTCGGCCTCAAAGGTGTAGCTGGAGTACTGTGTAACAACGCCACTGGGGTGGCTGGCCACCCGCCCTCTCGTGTACGTGTTCCGTACCGGCCATATCATCGTGCTGCTTACTAACAGCACTTGCCCCAACGGTCTGTTAAGGCTACACGAGGGATCTTTGGTGATGACGGTAATTTCCATGGTTTCGATATTACAGTGGAATTTACGACGTCGCTTTGTGGTGGTGACGATGGTGCTCTCCACCGCCAATGTGGCTGATGTAACTGACGATGTCGTCAATGACCTTGTCGATGACCTTGTCGATGACCTTGTCGATGACCTTTCGATGACCTTGTCGATGACCTTTTCGAGTGACCTTCTCGACGACCTTGCCGACGACGCTTTCAGATCGCCCCGTCCCGCGCGGCATCGTGAGCCTCGCCGCCATCCAGCAGGGCATCGACGAGTTCGACCTGGGAGGCCCCAGCGACGACGACGACGACGACAAGGAGGAGGAGGAAGAAAACGCGTCGACCAAGAAGAAGCAGGAGGAACGTAGGGACCCGACGAGGGCGGCGCGGCCAGCAAGAGGAGAGAGCGCCAACCCCGGGTGGGGAGAGAGAAACGACAGCAGCGGACGCCGCAGTCGTCCAAGCCGGCCTTCAAGCGCTCCAACAGCTCTCGAGGCCTAGGAGTTCAGGTGCGGTTTGAGTGCCACGATGCACAGAGACACAACTGCTTGTGGGCGTGTTTGTGTCAAGCAAAAGTTTTTGTTCGACCGGATAGTGGGAGCTAGACGGGCGTAGGCACGGGCTAGAGAAGAGATGGAGTGGTGTGGTACAAGAGGAAGTGGAGCTGAGTGGACTGCCAATGACCGCGTACCAGCGGTGGCGGTGTTAAGATCGGCCTCTGTGGAGGAGGAGGCTCGTGAAGGGACGCTGCTGGGCAGTTGGAGGCAGTCGCCCTCCAGCAACAACGGAGGGCGGAGAAGCGACGCTCACAACATAGAGGGGAGCGCCGGGCGGAGAGTTGTCTCAGCGGGGGAGCACGGGTGGTGGTGCATCGGCCAGTCATCTCAGTCGGTCAACCCATGGTAACTCGGTCTGTCCCGTGACCTCTTGACTGCGGGCGTTCGACACTTGACGTGGCAAAGTGCACATAGCCTGGCACAAGCGCCGTGGTGACGTCACCCGCCACTTAAGTGGTCGGGATCGAACCCACGACCTCCTGTAGACCAAGCAAGGTAGTCAACATCTCCTAGCCACCGTGATGATGATGAGAGTGAGAGAGACACGCAAACTCCAAATATACAGCAGCAGGCGTCAGGATCGGGATCGAACCCACGACCCTCTGGCACGTGAGGCGAGGTAGCCACCGTGGCGGTCCCTTTATGACGAATAAGCCACCACGGCAAACCACGCATGTGCACGATTCTTCTTCTTCCCCTGTTGGCTTCTGTCTTTAAAGGAGTCCGTGCCTGAGGGAAAGCCGGGGCCGTGGGGGCTGTACCACCCTCACCCCTGGTGGTGGCAGGGGGGGGGAAGGAAGAGGAGGAGCGCTGGGCCATCCCCTTGGACGTGAGCACAGCCCGTGCCCGACTTCCACAAGCGGGTGCCCAAACCCGGCGTTCAGGTGAGAGGCGGGCAGGCACTGTTTGTCTACCGTTCGTCTCACGACAACGCTAACGCGAGCTCGAGCACTAGCCAGGGCGATAGACGCAAGTCTGAAGGTAAATCAATGTGTGGAGTGCATTTGCATACGCCATGTGCATGATTGAGCAAGAGACCACAAGGGGGCAGCAACACTAACAAAGCGACTGTGGCCCCTTCCTCCACTCCCTCCCGCTCCCTCACCTCCCACCCTCTCTCTCTCCCACCCTCCCTCCCACCACTACCTCCCTCCACTCCCTGCCTCCCCTCCCTCCACTCCCTCCACTCCCTCTCTCTACTCCCTCCACTCCCTCTACTCCCTCTCTCTACTCCCACCACTCCCTCCACTCCCTCCACTCCCTCTCTCTACTCCCTCCACTCCCTCCACTCCCTCTCTCTACTCCCTCCACTCCCTCCCTCCACTCTCTCCATCTACTCACTCCCTCTACTCCCTCTGATCCCTCCACTCCCTCCACTCCCTCCACTCCCTTCCACTCCCTTCCTCCCACCCTCCACTCCCTCCACTACCACCCTCCACTCCCTCCACTCTCTCACTCCACTCCCTCCACTCCCTCTACTTCCTCTGATCCCTCCACTCCCTCCCCCCGTCAGTGGCCCTTTGAGCTGGACACGTTTCAGAAGCAGGCGATCCTGCGGCTGGAGAACCACGAGTCGGTGTTCGTAGCGGCGCACACGTCGGCCGGCAAGACGGTGGTGGCCGAGTACGCCATCGCGCTGTCGCAGCGCAACATGACGCGGTACGGGCGGCGGCGGCGCTGGCGGCGCCGTAGTGGTAGCAGCACTGGTGGAGCCAGTGGGGGGGGGGGGAGGTGGGGTGGCACGTGCCCCCCCCAATGATCCGATCGAAATCCGGTTTATTAGTAATAAATTGGCATTTTGCGAGCCTCACTGCCACTGTGTAGCATATTATTACGTGCCAGGGACTCGATGAGATGATAGGACAATAGTCTGAGTCCATAATTGGCAATAAGTAACGGCAAAGCAGTCATAAGTGACTCGCAGAATTGTGCGCAGTTGCGTACACAGGACACGACTTCCCTGAAGGCATCAACACCTTCAGCGAGCGCGATGCCGATCACACAACGCGGTTCGAATTCGACCCTCGATCGATGGCTGTGCCATCGCTGCACACGCGTCGAATAAAAAGCAAGGAACAAGCCCTTACTTTATAATTGGTTTTTTACCCTTCTATCTGGCAACAAAACTGACACTTTTTTTTTACAAAGAGTCATGTTTGCATAGACCACAATACCTACAGTCATAATGCAAACAAAAAACATAACTCTGATAATGTATGCACTGTCCTTGAAGTTGATTGTTCCACACCCGAGACAGCTTTCCTTAGAGCCTAGTCTCACATGGGTTGGACCAGATGACGCCAAAAGGCGCACAACTCAAAGACAATGCACCATCAGAGTATGAGAGCTCCGGGTAAGCATTTACACCATTGGGACCTCATTTGCCAGTAACAAATATGACAATCGGTTTTTTACCCTTTTATCTGGCAACAACTCCTATCATTTCTCATTGCTGGAGCAGCACCCGCTCCATGCGGGAAACAACAAGGGACCCCTGGGTTCGATTCCCGATCCGGGCGATGAGCTGTGCAGAATTTTGTCTGTTTGTCTGTGCTCCCCCCTCTCTCCCCGCCCTGTTCTGCAGAGAGTGTTGAGTGGGTAAGTGTGTGCGAGCGGATGAATGTGTGAAGTTGGTGGAGAGCGGGTGAGCGGACGAGTGTGTGAATGGGTGAGTGTGTGAAGTGGGTGAGTGTGTTTGGGTGTGCGAGTGGGTGTGTGGGTGAGTGTGTGTGCTATGTCTGGGGAGCGGTAGTGTAGCGGTTAGCGAGCTGCACTACGAATCCGGCGACCCGGGTACAATTCTCGCTCAAGAACAACACCAGTGAAGATTATCTGAGCCGTTTCTGGGCCTCCTTTGGGTTGTCTCAGCCTCAAATGAGTACCTTGTGCAGTGTGTTAACACCGCTACTGGGGAGACAATGGCGGCCAGGCGTGGTGCTGGCCACCCACCCCCTCGTGTGCCGTGCCGGCCTTCATAGGTGCTCGCTAACAGCACTTGCCCCAAAAGTCTGTTCAGGCTATACAGGGGATCTTTGTTTTTTGTGCTGTGTGTGCCTTGTGATCCACGTGCATTGAAGAACGACTTTTTCTCTATCTTGCACTCAAGCGTCGTTGGGTTTGTTTGTTGATGTAATTGACTAACCCCGCGCCTCCGATTCGCATAGTTGGCTACGTACGGTGCGGAAGAAGTTCATTATACATCCGTACATACAACCCCCGGTGCCCCTACGAGACAATGTGAAAAATAGCTTTGTAGCTCATTGCATTCTTCCAGGATTGGTAAAGAAACTGATTCCGAATAGGCCCCGGAAAAGCGCTCGCTGGTGTCCACGTCACGCGTGTTTTCTGTCCCCGTCCGTCCCTTGGTGTCGCAGGACCATCTACACGTCGCCAATCAAGGCGCTGTCCAACCAGAAGTTCCGCGACTTCAAGGCGACGTTCAAGGACGTGGGGCTCCTCACGGGAGACGTGCAGCTGCACCCCGAGGCCTCCTGCCTCATCATGACCACCGAGATCCTGCGGTGCGACCCCCTCGACCGCCCGCCCGCCTGCCCGCGCGAATCGCTCGCTCACTCGCTCGTGCGGTTACTCACGAGACGATTCGCTCGCTCGCCCGCCGCTCCGTCGTTCACTCGCTTGCCCTTTCATTCAGTCACTGACTCATTCGCTCACATTTTCGCACGCTCATCCGTTCGCTCGCTGCATCCGTTGACTCTTTGATTCGCACACCGACTCATTAGCTCACGTGGTCGCACGCTCGCTCACTCCATCGTTCATTCTCCCACCCGCTCGCCCTTTCATGCGCTCACCGACTCATTTGCTCACATGCTCGCATGCACGCTCGCCCACTTGCTTGCTCGCTCACTCGAACACTCACATTGAGATTGCAGGAAAGCTCCCTTTTAGCCATATTCATGTGGGAAGGCCGTGGGGCACGGTTTGCGGATCCTATTATCCGGGAAGATGGCTCCTGGATATAGGAAGATAAAACGCGCATTACAGGGTGAATTTGACTTTGCCACCACTTGTCATTTTTTACTCCTCTGCTCCGCGAAGGAGGGTGCGGATAAGAGGATGGATTTCGGAATCTCATCAGATCACTTGTGCCATCTGTTGTCACAAGCGGCGAGATGTTACCTACCTCACCTGGTATACAGGAAATCGTGGGTTCGATCCCGACCCTGACGTCTGTATATTTGGAGTTTGCTCATCTTTTTCTTTTCGGTTTTACACCCAACATTTAGAATCAACATCACGCGTTTCGAGCATTTGGCTGCTATGAATTTCCACGCGATAATCCACTCGTTTGAGCTTCCATCTGTGGCCAGGTCACTCATGAAAGAGAGCTACACAGATTTAAAGCTTTCGTGACTGCAGGGATTCATCTTCTTGGTTCTTAAAGTCACGTAGAAGGGAAATAATAAAATAATAAAAATTAAACATAATAAAATAATTCTCACGACGTTTCGGCCACAACGCAAGCAGCCGTCCTCAGGTGAAGAACAGGGCTGTCATTCGGACGCTGTCTTTCCGACAGCCCTGTTCTTAATAATAAAGATAAAAAAAATTTGCTTGAAAGTTTTGCCGGTGCCAGCTGCAACTGCTGTTGCTGCTACGTTCGCTACAGTTGCTTCTCTTTACTGTTGCTGCTGCTGCTTCTGTTGCTGTTCTCAATTGCTGCTGCTGCTGCTGCTGTTGCCGTTACAGCTCCATGCTGTACAATGGCTCGGACGTGATCCGCGACCTGGAGTGGGTGATCTTTGATGAGGTTCACTACGTTAACGACGCTGAGGTGAGTGGCTGATGGATTATAACGATGGTGATGATGGTGATGATGGCAGTGATGGTGGTGATGATGGTGATGATGGCAGTGATGGTGGTGATGATGGTGATGATGGCAGTGATGGTGGTGATGATGGTGATGATGATGATGGTGATGACGGCGGTGATGGTGGTGACGATGGTGATAACGGTGTTGATGACGACGGTGATGATGACGGTGATGACGGTGATGACGGTGATGACGGTGGTGACGGTGGTGACGGTGGTGACGGCGGTGGTGATGGTGGTGATGACGGTGGTGATGACGGTGGTGATGGCGGTGATGGCGGTGATGATGGTGATGGCGGTGATGACGGTGGTGATGGCGGTGATGACGATGATGATGGTGATGATGATGACGGTGATGATAGTGATGAAGATGGTGATGATTGCGATGACAATGGCGATGACGATGTGGAGCGACATTACAATGCCTCCGGTTGACGACGTTGATGATGTCAACGTTAACGACGACGTTAACGACGATGTTGACGACGACCTTGATGACGTTAACGTCGACGTTAACGACGGCGGCGTTAACGATGTGCGCAGAGAGGCGTGGTGTGGGAGGAAGTGCTCATCATGCTGCCGGAACATGTCAACCTCATCCTGCTGAGCGCCACCGTCCCCAACACGCTGGAGTTTGCCGATTGGATCGGGTGAGGAGTGACTTGAGGCTCGCAATCCGAATCGGTCGGCCTTCTCTGTGGCAGCAATCATCGCTGCTTTCCTCCCACCCCCCACCCCCCCCCCCCCATTGGCTTAAGACTGATACTCTTAGCTTTTTCGGTAAAGTCACGTAGGTAAAAAATGAAATAAAAATTAATAAAAGTAATAATAGAAATAAAATAATAAAAAATCACGACGTTTCGGAGGCAACACAAGTCTCCGTCATCAGGTGGGACCGTCACAGCCAGATTTTTATTAATTTAAATTTAAATTTTTTACCTACGTGACTTTACCGAAAAAGCTAAGAGTATAAATTCCTTGCAGTCACGAAAGCTTCAAATCTAGAATTAAGACTGATACTGTCACTGCCTTCGCTGTGCCACCGCTCTCTCTCCCACCGCTCTGCCACTGCTGTGCCATCGCTGCTTCTGCCACCGCCATCTCCACCACCGCCACCGCCGCCATCTTCGCCGTCTCTGCTGCCTTCGCTGCCTCTGCCACCTCCATCTCCGCCACCGCCGCTGTCTCCGCCGTCTCTGCTGCTATCGCTGCCTCTGCCACCGCCGCTGTCTCCGCCGTCTCTGCTGCCTTCGCTGCCTCTGCCACCGCCATCTCCGCCACCGCCGCCGTCTCCGCCGTCTCTGCTGCTATCGCTGCCTCTGTCACCGCCACCGCCGCTGTCTCCGCCGTCTCTGCTGCCTTCGCTGCCTCTGCCACCGCCATCTCCGCCACCGCCGCCGTCTCCGCCGTCTCTGCTGCTATCGCTGCCTCTGTCACCGCCACCGCCGCTGTCTCCGCCGTCTCTGCTGCCTTCGCTGCCTCTGCCACCGCCATCTCCGCCACCGCCGCTGTCTCCGCCGTCTCTGCTGCTATCGCTGCCTCTGCCACCACCGCCGTCTCCGCCGTCTCTGCTGCCATCGCTGCCTCTGCCACCGCCATCTCCGCCACCGCCACTGTCTCCGCCATCTCTGCTGCCTTTGCCACTTCTGCCTTCTGCCATCACCATCTCCGCCACCGCCGCTGTCTCCGCCGTCTCTGCTGCAATCGCTGCCTCTACCGCGCAGCCGCACCAAGCGCAAGAAGGTTTACGTGGTGAGCACGGCCAAGCGGCCGGTGCCCCTGGAGCACTTCCTGTACACGGGCAACAGCCAGAAGACGCAGGGGGAGCTCTTCCTGCTGCTCAACTCGGCGGGGACGTTCGCGACGCGGGCACACGCGGACGCCGTCGAGGCGAAGCGCGAGCGCACGAGCAAGCACGCGCAGAGCTTCGGGGCCAAGCAGCCCGTGCAAGGCGGCGGGCCCAAGCAGGTGCGCGGACGGCCGTGGCGGCGGTGGTTGTGATGGCGATGATGACGATAGTGGTGATGATGATTGTGATGATGATGGTGATGATGATGGCTGTGATGACGCCAATGGCGATGATGATTGTGATGATGATGATGATGGCTGTGATGACGATAGTGGCGATGATGATTGTGATGATGATGGTGATGATGATGGCTGTGATGATGCCAATGGCGATGATGATTGTGATGATGACGATGACGGCGATGGTGATGGTGATTGTGATGATGGTGATGACGATGATGACGATTATGGTGATGATGATTATGATGATGATGGCGATGATAATTGTGATGATTGTGATGATGACGACGATGGTGATAAAGATTGTGATGATGACAGTGATTATGATGATGACGATTATGGTGATGATGATTATGATGGCGATGATAATTGTGATGATTGTGACGACGACGACGATGGTGATGTCGATTGTGTTGATCGTGATGACGATGATGACGATTATGGTGATGATGATTATGATGACGATGGCGATGATGATTGTGATGATGACGACGATGGTGATAAAGATTGTGATGATGACGGTGATTTTGATGATGGCGATGATGACGCCGATGGCGATGATGATTGTGATGACAACGACGATGTTGATGTCGATTGTGATGATGGTGACGATTATGGTGATGATGACGGCGATTCGAGGCCGGCTCCGTTGAATTTAGAGTTCATGTCGCAGTGGTAACTAATGGCTGTGCCTCACAGCAGCGAGAATCACCTGGGTTCGATTCCAGCCCCGATCACCTTTTGCTGTGTGGGAGTTTGTATATGATGCCCCCTCTTCTTGCATGGGTTTCCTCTGGCTTCACCAGTTTCATCACACTAGCACCACCACCACCACCACCGTCTCTGCTACCACCACCTCTTCCACCACCACCACCACCCGCTCTACCACCACCACCTCTACCACCACCGTCTCTACCACGACCACCTCTACCACCACCTCTACCACCACCACCACCTCTACCACCACCGTTTCTACCACGACCACCTCTACCACCACCACCACTACCATCTCTACCACCACCACCACCACCTCCACCACCACCTCTACCACCTCTACCACGACCACCTCTACCACCACCACCACTGTCTCTGCTACCACCACCTCCACTACCACCATCACCGCTGCCACCACTGTCTCCATCACCACCACCACAAAGAGACAGACAAAGATGCCCCGTATAGCCTCCACAGACTGTTGGGGCAAGTGCTGTTAGCGAGTCGCACCTATGAAGGTCACCACCACCACTGCACCGGCCGCCACCTCCGCCTGCGCGCTGTTCCCGCAGGACAAGGGCGTGTGGCTGTCGCTGCTGGACAGCCTGCGGCGGCGGGACCAGCTGCCCGTGGTGGCGTTCACGTTCTCGCGCAACCGCTGCGACGAGACGGCGTCGGGCCTCACCACGCTGGCGCTCACCACCGCCGCCGAGCAGAGCGAGATCCACGTCTTCTTCCGCAAGTGCATCTCCCGCCTCAAGGGCACCGACCGCAGCCTGCCGCAGGTGGGGGGAGTGGAACTGCTGCTGCAGAGCGACCGTGCAGCAGCAGCAGCAGCAACATAGGGACGACGACAAAAACAATGACGACGATGACGATGACGACGTTCCAGACGGCGAGTCCCCCAGCGAGTAATGTGGTGCAACCCCCCTCCCACCCCCCCCCCCCCACCACCACCGCGCTTGCAGGTGCTGCAGATGGAGATGCTGCTGAAGAGAGGCGTCGGAGTGCATCACAGCGGCATCCTGCCCATCCTCAAGGAGGTGGTGGAGATGCTGTTCTCGCGGGGACTCGTCAAGGTGCCGTGACGACGGGGCGGGCGATGTGAGATGACGGGAGGGCGGTTTCAGTTTTGTTGCGAGAAAAAAGGGGATAAACCTTATTATTGTACTTTGGTACTGGCAAAGGAGGTCCAATGATGTAGATGATCACCCCGAGCCCTCATTACTTTGATAGTGCATTGTCTTTGAGCTGTGGACGCCTTTTGGCGTCCTCTGGTCAAGCACCAATTGGGTCGAGGCTCAATAGAAAGCCGTCCCTTGGTGTGGACCAATCAGTTTCAAGGACAATGCATTATATATTATCGGTGTGTGTTTTTTGTTTGCATTTCACTGCAGGTATTGTGGTTAATGCAGACATGAATCCTTGTAAAAAGGTTTCAGTTTTGTTGCCAGAAAAAAGGGGAAAAACCCTTTTATTAGGGCGGGTGATGTGAGACGATGGGGAGGGTGATGTGAGATGATGGGAGGGCAATGTGAGATGATGGGAGGGCGATGTGAGATGATGGGGCAGGCGATGTGAGATGATGGGGAGGGCGATGTGAGATGACGACGGGGAGGCGATGTGAGATGATGGGAGGGCGATGTGATATGATGGGAGGGCGATGTGATATGACGACGGGGAGGCGATGTGAGATGATGGGGAGGGCGATGTGAGATGATGGGAGGGCGATGTGATATGATGGGGCAGGCGATGTGAGATGATGGGAGGGCGATGTGAGATGATGGGGAGGGCGATGTGAGATGACGACGGGGAGGCGATGTGAGATAATGGGGAGGGCGATGTGAGATGATGGGAGAGCGATGTGATATGATGGGGCAGGCGATGTGAGATGATGGGAGGGCGATGTGAGATGATGGGAGGGCGATGTGATATGATGGGGCAGGCGATGTGAGATGATGGGAGGGCGATGTGATATGATGGGGCAGGCGATGTGAGATGATGGGAGGGCGATGTGATATGATGGGGCAGGCGATGTGAGATGATGGGAGGGCGATGTGATATGACGATGGTGTGGGCGATGTGATATGATGGGAGGGCGATGTGAGATGACGGGGCGGGCGATGTGAGATGATGGGAGGGCGATGTGATATGACGACGGGGTGGGCGATGTGAGATGATGGGGAGGGCGATGTGAGATGATGGGAGGGCGATGTGATATGAGGACGGGGTGGGCGATGTGATATGATGGGGTGGGCGATGTGATATGACGATGGTGTGGGCGATGTGAGATGATGGGAGGGCGATGTGAGATGATGGGAGGGCGATGTGAGATGATGGGAGGGCGATGTGAGATGATGGGGAGGGCGATGTGATATGACGACGGGGTGGGCGATGTGAGATGATGGGGAGGGCGATGTGAGATGATGATGGTGTGGGCGATGTGATATGATGGGAGGGCGATGTGATATGACGATGGTGTGGGCGATGTGATATGATGGGGCAGGCGATGTGAGATGATGGGAGGGCGATGTGATATGATGGGGCAGGCGATGTGAGATGATGGGAGGGCGATGTGATATGACGATGGTGTGGGCGATGTGATATGATGGGAGGGCGATGTGAGATGACGACGGGGCGGGCGATGTGATATGATGGGAGGGCGATGTGATATGACGACGGGGCGGGCGCTTGTGTGGTTTGCCGCGCAGGTGCTGTTCGCCACGGAGACGTTTGCGATGGGCGTGAACATGCCGGCCCGCACCGTGGTCTTCGACTCGATCCGCAAGCACGACGGCACCAACTTCCGAGACCTCTCCCCGGGTACCGGCACACGATTCATGCACTTGGCCGGGCAGGCGGTGGCGGTGGCGGTGGCGGTGGCTGTGGCGGTCGCTGTGGCGGTGGCGGTGGCGGTGGTGACGGTGACGGTGGTGGCGGTCGTGGTCACGCACGTGGCCGCTCGTAGTCCTGAAGTGGTGTGGAGGCAGCGGTGGCGAGGGTTGTTGGATGATTGCACGGGGATGTTGTGTGAAATTCCCTTCCCCCCACCTCCGCCGTGGGCGTCGAGGAGGAGCCGTTACCCCGGCTCGCCTGGCAGAAGGCGGCACAGCAAGAGACGTGGACTCTCCACCTGTGCCGTCTACGTAGCCTAAGCATTATGGGACACTTTGAGTACACAAAACCCCACGTGCGAGGGGGCAACACTCGATGCTGTAGCCAACTGTGCTAATCGGAGGTGCGGGAGTTTGGGATTGACACGGCCTATCATCTCTCTTTGAGGCACCATGGTGGCTAGGAGATGTTTTCTCCCTCGCCTGGTATACGGATGGTCGTGGGTTCGATCCCAACCCTGACACCTATATGTATTCAGAGTTTTGCACGTTCTCCCCTTGGTCGCGTGGATTAGAATCTAGCTTTTCAGAGTATTTGACCGCTATAGATTTCCACGTGATTAGAAGCCAACTTCATTGAGCTATCAGTTGTGGCCGGGTCGCTTCTGAAAAAGAGCTTTATAGCTTAGTGGGGATTACCTGGTCAAATAAAACATAGCGAGCTAAAATAGCTATTACTAAAGTTATAGGGATTCGTGAACACCTGAATGGCGAAACTAAACGTGACACGGTGGCGGATGTCTTTTTCTGATGCGGTCATTTGTTGGCTGGGACTCAGAGCGCCAAGTCCTCTTGACTTGGGAATAAGAATCCGAATATTTATTTATAACTGGAGGAATCCGATGAGCTATGAAGCTCGTTTTCACAGATGTCGGGGCGGTTAACAACGTTACAACAACAGACAGTACAAAAACACGAGTGCAGAGTACGAGAAATGTAAACAAATCGCCCAAACGCACACAAATCAAACGAAACCATCCCCATCCTACCAGGCAGAGCCCACTGAGGTACTAGCGAATTGTTCACAAGCGACCTGGCCACAAATGATAGCTCAACAAACTGCCAAATCGCTGTCCTTGGTGCTGACGTCAGGAAAAACTGCCACTTTTTAAATCCTTTATATTAAGTTCGCTTGCTTGCTTGCTTACGACCTTGTAAACCTTTCGGTCGTTTTTTAACCCACTTCCCGTGATCCAATCGAGCTGACATTTTGCACACAGACTCGTTGTGCGAGACAATTAATGTTCGTGAAATTTTTTTTCTAAAATTTTACACTGTTTAGGGAAAACAAATTAAATATTTAATTACCAATTGTTTAATACTGCAAACAATCATCTGACCCATAGGTGGCAGCCATCTCAAGCCAGAGGACGAGAGGACTCTAGCCGCCACGCATATAAAGGATTTAGAGTGAAAAACTTTGTTTTTACGGGTTAATTTTTTCAATTTTCTTGCTGTGGATTTCACACCTGATGATGATTTGCTTGTGTTGCAGTGGAAATGTCGTGATAATTTTTATTGCTTTATATTTATATTATTTTATTATTTCCCTTCTACGTGACTTTACCGAAAAAAACCAAGAATATGAATCCCTGCAGTCACGAAAGCTTTAAATCAAAAGTGGCTTATCGTTTGGGCATTTATAGCAGCAAATTCATCTCAATAGTCTTAAACGCATGTTTGTAAATGCGGAGGGAAAAAAAACCGGAGTGCAGTTTCACCACAGCCGGGCGGGCGGTGAAGACCCCAGATCTCGACCCAGCGTTCCAACGGTGTCTGCCATGCGCACCTCCCACGAACTATCCGGCCGCCCGTAACATACGTATGTCGTACGCGTGTGCGCGTGTTAACTTCTGTCGCGCCGTACGTAGCCGACCGTGCTAATCGGAGGTGCGGGAGTGTGGGATTAACTCGGCCTGTCTTCCCTCTGTGTTGAAGAGAATGGGAACCACGTTTGTGGAAGGTCAACGGTGCTGTCTCTTCACGGACACATTCACCCCCAGCTGTGTGAATGTGGGATTTCCAGCTCTGGCGCGGATTTGTCAAGAGGAGATCAGCGCTCCTCTCTCTTGATCTTGAATTAAATGGTTTCGGGAATGTCGAGGGGAGCAGCGGGGGTCTGGACGCGCTGCCTCATCACGCCCTGACCCCCACTGCTCCGTATTTGCCCCCTCCCCACCCCACAACTTGCCAGCCCTTTCACCTGTGGCTGCCCTCCTTGGTCTGTTTCGTTACCCTTTGACCCCGTTTATACATATATATTTTTTTAAATTAATCCTCGAGCCCGTGCCCGTCCTGCCTCCCCTCCCCCAGGAGAGTACATCCAGATGGCGGGGCGCGCGGGCAGACGCGGACTCGACACCACGGGCATGGTGATCATCCTGTGCAAGATGGGCGTGCCGGAGATGTCCGACCTGCACAAGATGATGCTGGTGAGCGCTGGTGCTGCCACCGCCCCCCTCTGCTGTAGGTGGGCGATGCGGTGGCTAGGAGATGTTAACTACCTCGCCTGGTATACAGGAGGTTGTGGGTTCGATCCCGACCCTGACGCCTGCTGTATATTTGGAGTTTGCATGTCTCTCTCTCATCATTATCACGGTGGCTAGGAGATGTTAACTACCTCGCCTGGTATACAGGAGGTTGTGGGTTCTATCCCGACCCTGACGCCTGTTGTATATTTGGAGTTTGCGTGTCTCTCTCTCTCATCATCATCACGGTGGCTAGGAGATGTTAACTTCCTCGCCTGGTATACAGGAGGTTGTGGGTTCGATCCTGACCCTGACGCCTGCTGTATATTTGGAGTTTGCGTCTCTCTCTCTCATCATCATCACGGTGGCTAGGAGATGTTAACTTCCTCGCCTGGTATACAGGAGGTTGTTGGTTCGATCCCCACCCTGACGCCTGCTGTATATTTGGAGTTTGCGTGTCTCTCTCTCATCATTGTCACGGTGGCCAGATGTTAACTACCTCGCCTGGTATACAGGAGGTTGTGGGTTCGATCCCGACCCTGACGTCTGCTGTATATTTGGAGTTTGCGTGTCTCTCTCTCTCATCATCATCACGGTGGCTAGGAGATGTTAACTTCCTCGCCTGGTATACAGGAGGTTGTGGGTTCGATCCCGACCCTGACGCCTGCTGTATATTTGGAGTTTGCGTCTCTCTCATCATCATCACGGTGGCTAGGAGATGTTAACTTCCTCGCCTGGTATACAGGAGGTCGTGGGTTCGATCCCAACCCTGACTCCTGCTGCTGTATATTTGGAGTTTGCGTGTCTCTCTCTCTCCCTGTGGTTGCGTGGATATTTCTCTGGGTCCTCCGGTTTTTCCCTCCACATTTAGAATCATCTCTATGCGTTTAGAGTATTTGACTGCTATAAATTTCCACGTGGTGATAAGGCGCTTCGTTGAGCTATCATTTGTGATGTCAAGGTCGCTTGTGGTGAAATAAAAAATATGTAGTTTTAAAATAGTTTGCGCACGTTTTTTGTGTCTGTTTGTACAGGGCAAGCCCACGAAGTTGGAGTCTCAGTTCCGCCTCACGTACACCATGATCCTGAACCTGCTGCGCGTGGAGGCGATCCGCGTGGAGGACATGATGAAGAGGAGCTTCTCCGAGTTCCACACGCGCAAGGACGCCAAGGTTCAACAACCGCCACAACAACAACAACAACCGCCATTCGCCACCGAATGGCGGTGACGTCACCGCGGCGCTTGTGCCAGGCTATGTGCACTTTAAGGCCACGTGAGGTGTCGAACGCCCGCTGGCAGGAGGTCACAGGACAGACCCAGGTGCCATGGGTAGACTGATTCACAGGCACACATGCACACACCTCCGATTTGCACGGTTGGCTACGTACGATGCGAAAGAAGTTCAACATACATACATGAGAAGAGAAAGATCGCCCCTATAGCCTTATTAGCGAGTAGCACCTATGAAGGCTGAACGGCACACGGAGGGGTGGGTGGCCAGCACCACCTCCGGCCGCCTCGCCAATGGCGATGTGTTATCACACCGCACCGGGTACACATTTAAGGGCTGAGTCGACCTAGGGGAGGCCCAGGAATGGTTCAGATAATCGTCACTGGTGTTGGTCGTGAGCAGGAATCGAACTCGGGTCGCCGGGTTCGTAGCGCAGTGTGGAGCACGTATGTGGAGTTACATGTGGAGCATGTGTAGAGCACGTGTGTGGATAACGAGCGTATAGTACGTGTAGCAGAAGTCACAAACGGGTTTTGATTCCTTTCCCGTACCCGGCCGGATACGGGTACCCGTACACTACCCGTACCCTACCCGATATGAGTGACAAACGGTTACTCACCGGTGACTCACGGCCTACCCGTACCCGGCCGCACCAGGGTCGCAAACGGATACCCGTACCCGGCCAGGTACGGGTAGCCGAGTATCGGGTAGGGTACGGGTATCGGGTACCCGGTTGCGACCTCTGACGTGTAGACTACGTGTGCATGTCTCATGTGAATGATTATCAAGAGACCACAAGGGGGCAGCGACACTCACAAAGCGACTGTGACCACCCCTCCCTCTACTCCCCTCCATTCCCTGCCCCTCCCACGCCCCCTCCACCACCCCCCGCCGCCGCACACAGGAGCACGAGCACAGGGTGCGGCACCTCTCCGCGCGTCTCTCTGGGATGGCGGAGGCCGACTGCTCGGGCCAGCTGTCGGACCTGCCCGAGTACCACGCTTGCGCCCGCCAGTTCGTGGAGCTGCGCTGCGAGGCGCTGCGCGGCGCCGCCGCCACCCCCGCCGGCGCCCGCGCCCTCTTGCCGGGCCGCGTGGTGGTCGCCAACTCGTCCCGCGCGCCCAACTCGCTCGCCGTGCTGCTGCAGGTGCCGCCCTGGGGGGGTCGGGGTTTGGGGCAGAGGTCGCAAACGGGTTTTGATTCCTTACCCATACCCGGCCGCACCAGGGTCGCAAACGGGTACCCGTACCCGTACCCTACCCGATACCCGGCTACCCGTACCAGGCCGGGTATCGGGTAGGGTACAGGTATCGGGTACCCGATTCCGACCTCTGGGATGAAACCATGTTGCAGGCGCGGGTGGGATGATTCTAGGAACTTGAATTGTGAGAAGAGACAAGACGTTGGGAAATGAGTGACAAACAGTTACTCATCAGTGACTCACGGTCTACCCGTACCCGTACCCGGCCGCACCAGGGTCGCAAATGGGTACCCGTACCCGGCTGGGTACGGGTAACCGGGTATCGGGTAGGGTACGGGTATCGGGTACCCGGTTGCGACCTCTGGTTTGGGGGGTGGTGCAGGCGGTAGGTCGCCGGGTTCGTAGCGCGGTGCGCTAACCGCTGCGCCGCCGATCCCCACTGTGGACCGAGCCGACCGCGCAGAATATTTATTTCTACTGGAGGGATCCTCAATAAATCCGATAGTCCGGCTCTAATAATCGTTGTCATTGTAATGATGTACGTACGTTGAACTTCTTTCGCACCGTACGTAGCCAGCCGTGCTACTCGGACAACAAACTAAACACTAAAAAGCAGTTCTGAAGAAATTCGTTTTCAATCTCGATTATTTAAAAAGTGCATCGTTCAAGCGGGCTTCCTCATATCGGAAGACGGCCACAGAAACGCACCTGAAAGCGCACGACGCAGTGACCGCCTCTGTTCGACCGCCAGCCAAAAGCCGCTGCCTTCGAGGATGGCCGGAGTTTGCGTAATGGTTTTTGCTCCTTGACGGGACCGGCAAACTTTTGTGGTTCATTCGTGGCGTGCACTTTTGTGTGTAATGAGCGCAACCTTGTAATGCGTTCGTGCGGCAACCAATGCAGCTGTGCGAGCACCGGGCTGTGTGTGTATGTACTGTGTTGAATTTCCATTTAAAGCTTTCGTGACTGCAGGGATTCATCTTCTTGGTTCTTTCGGTAAAGTCACGTAGAAGGGAAATAATACAATAAAAATTAAACATAATAAAATACAATTCTCACGACGTTTCGGCCACAACGCAAGCAGCCGTCCTCAGGTGAAGAACAGGTCTTAATTTAGACGCTGTCTTTCCGACAGACCTGTTCTTCCCCTGAGGACGGCTGCTTGCGTTGTGGCCGAAACGTCGTGAGAATCGTATTTTATTATGTTTTATTTTTATTATTTCCCTTCTACCTGACTTTACCGAAAGAACCAAGAAGATACTGTGTTGAACTTCTTCCGCACCGTACGTAGCCCACCGTGCTAACCGTGCGTGCGTTCCGGCGACTCCGTGCCGTTTTTTTTTTGTTTTTTTTGTTCTTTCTCCCCCAGGTGTCCACGGAGGCCGGCGGTTCGAGATCGTACACAGCGCTCGTGCTCTGCGAGCAGAAGCTGGCGGCCGAGGGAGGGGGGGCAGCCCCCCCCCGCCCTCCTCCGCCCCCTCCGGCGCCGACTCCGGACCACCTGCTGGCCACCAAAGTGTTCGTGCCCGAAGGTACGAGAGCCTCCCTCCCTCCCGTCGTCGTCGTCATCGTAATCAGCCGTGGTCTGTCCTGCCTAAGCCGTCGCCATCTCTCGCGGTCTCCTGATGTTGCGGCAATGCTTCCAGCTGTCTCCATCGTGATCGTGGTTATCGTCGTTGTCGTCGTGATCATCACCACCATCCCCCCCACCCCGTACCCGGCGTACAGGGGCGTGCAGTCACTCGGTGGAGAAGCTGCGAATCGACGACATCGTCGTGATCGCCGACCGCGCGCTGAAGATCAGCCCCGAGAAAATCATCGACGACTTCAACAAGAGGCAGATCCCGCGATTCAGGTGGGCCCTGTTTGGGTGGGGGGGGGGGCGGCTGCTGCGATGACGTCACCGAGCGACGATTCGAATGATTGCCATGATTCAGGATCGCGATTCGACTCGTGGTTCGATTAATTTTATTCGTAATAATAACAGCCCGGTGTCAAAGTACAGTCAAATCAGAATCTAAATATTTGTTTATACTGGAGGAATCCGATGAGCTATAAAGTTATTTTTCACAGAAGGTTACATAAACAAGTGATAGAAAAACACAATAGGAGTGCAAAGTATAGGAAAGGTAAACACATCACTGAAAAGAATATTAAAATAAAACTAAACTATTTTTTTTTATCTCACCAGGGTAAGGCCCATTGAGGTATTAGCTTACTTTTCAGAAGTGCCTGGCCACAAATTGTAGCTCAACGTAGTGGCTTATCGTGTGAACATTTACAGCGGCACAATAATCAAAACGCATGCGTCTAAATGTAGAGGGGAAAAACCGGAGCACCCGGAAAAAAAAATCCATGACCGCTTCCCCCTAACTTCCACGGGATGGGGAGGCCCTCATCCAGCAGTGGATTGACTAAGGGCTGCAGATGTACACGTGGCAGAGGTCGCAACCGGGTACCCGATACCCGTACCCTACCCGATACCCGGCTACCCGTACCCGGCCGGGTACGGGGGTACGGGTACCCGTTTGAGACCCTGGTGCGGCCGGGTACGGATACGGGTAGGCCGTGAGTCACTGGTGAGTAACCGTTTGTCACTCATTTCCCAACGTCTTGTCTCTTCTCTGAATTCAAGTTCCGAGAATCAACCCACCCGCGCCTGCAACATGGCTTCATCCCAGAGGTCGCAATCGGGTACCCGTACCCTACCCGATACCCGGCCGGGTACGGGTAGCCGGGTATCGGGTAGGGTACGGGTTCCCGTTTGCGACCCTGGTGCGGCCGGGTACGGGTAAGGAATCAAAACCCGTTTGCGACCTCTGACACGCGGTGATGTGGGACGATTGTTGGTGGCTATTTTGGATGGGCTGTGAAATGTTGTTTTAGCCATCGGGTTCATGTATACTTTTGAGACTAATATGTCTTATCATTTTGCGTTAGTTCCATCCATCTAACACGCGGTCACGATAACTGGTAAAGGCGATCCGACACGAACGACACTTTTAGTGTAAAGCCGCTTTGCAATTAGGGACTCGGCCAGCGTGTTTGTTTTGTCCGTCTGTCACGCCGGGCCACGGTAATTCTCGTAAATGATTATTTGTCGAACTTCTTTCGCACGAGTATGCAGCCACCCGTGCTAATCGGAGCTGCATGAAGTTGATTTTGTACGAACTATTCTTTATTGTGATGCCCCATTGCTGTTAGGGACCCGCATTACCCGTTCTGTCCATCTGCAACACTGGGCTAAAGATGACTCTCGTAACGGTGATCCGATACGAACGATACTTTCGTGTAAAGCCCCGTTGCTGTTTGCGACTTGCCCTACATGTTAGTTCTGTCCGTCTGCAACACTGGGCCACGATGGCTCCCGTAACGGTGATCCGATACGAACGATACTTTCGTGCACAAGCCGCGGCGCTGTCGGGGACTCGCGCACGACAGAAAACCCGGGTCGTGGCGTCGATCGCGACGTTTACCCCCCCCCCCACTACACTCCACCCCCACCCCCCAAAAACGTGGAGACGCATGCGTTGACTCGCGTCGCCCTTCCAGGAGCGACCCGCCCGGCCAGTCGGTAACCACGGCGACGCAGGAGCTGATGCGTTTGGCGGAGGCGGCGGCTGCCGGTGGCGGCGGCAGTGGGGCCCTGAGGCCCCTGGACCCCGTGAACGACCTCCACGCCAAGGAGGCCGGCGCGGTGGAGGCGAGCATGCGGGCACGCGTCCTCGCTGAGAGGATCCCGCACTTCACCTGCACGGCCAGCCCCAAGTTCCAGTCGCAGGTGAGAGAGAGAAAGCGTGAGAGTGGGAGAGAGCAGGAGTGAGTGGGAGGGAGTGAGAGAGAGCGGTAGTGAGTGGGAGGGAGAGAGAGGGAATTCTTCCGCGCTCTGGTCGGAGCCAGGGTGTGTGGGCTGGAGTTCCGCCATGCGGCGCGGCTGACCCACGCCGTGCCGGCCTTCAAGGAGCAGTGGGCGATGGAGGAGGCCGTGTGCTCGGTGGCAGATGACGGGGAGCTCTGCGTGCTGATATGAGCTACCCGTTGGAGGCCGTTGGACTGCGAGAAGGGCTGCGTGCAGAACGAGAGAGAGCGAGAGAGTGAGTGAGCGAGAGAGTGAGCGAGCGAGCGAGAGCGAGAGGGGGGGGGGGGTTTACATAAAGCGAAGATAAAAAAAAAATACTAAATGATGAACAAAGCAAAGTGCCGACTACACCGAGCATCTTCTTGTTTCCACTGAGAGAGCGGGAGGGAGTGAGAGAGAGATGGAGAGAGAGGGAGGGAGAGAGCGGAAGGGAGGGAAAGTGAGCGCAAGAGTGAGTGAGAGAAGGTCGGAGAGACAGAGAGGGAGAGAGGGAAAGACTCTTCCCTCTCGAGAAATCGACTCGCTCCGAGAAGGTCCGTTTGATTTTCCGCTTGCATCCCCTCCTCTGTAACGGCTGCTCGCTAATGGCACCGGGCCGTACTTTACCGCGTGTTTTTTTCTTCTTGGTTCTTTCAGTAAAGTCACGTAGAAGGGAAGTAATAAAATAATAAAAATAAAACATAATAAAATAATTCTCACGACGTTTCGGCCACAACGCAAGCAGCTGTCCTCAGGTGAAGAACAGGTCTGTCGGGGAGACAGCGATTTCTGTCTCCCCTACAGACCTGGTCTTCACCTGAGGACGGCTGCTTGCGTTGTGGCCGAAACGTCGTGAGAGTTATTTTATTGTGTTTTATTTTTATTATTTTATTACTTCCCTTCTACGTGACTTTACCGAAAGAACCAAGAAGATGAATCCCTGCAGTCACGAAAGCTTTAAATCGAAATTTTACCGCGTGTCTCTGCAGTACGCTCGCATGGAGGAGCGGTCGCGCGTTGAGAGGGAGCTCTCGCATGTCAAGTTCCTCATGTCCGACCAGAGCCTGCACCTCCTGCCCGAGTACCACCAGCGCATCCAGGTGTCCGTACCGTGCGTCTCTCTGTCTGTCACACAAATGTGTGTGTGTGTGTGTGTGCGCTTCTACTCCTATGGGGAACGGCGGTGGAGTGGTTATCGCGCGGCGCTACGGAACCGGCGACCCGCGTTCGATTCCCGCTCGCTGCCAACACCGGTGACGATTATCTCAACGGGTCCTCGGTCTCCCCTAGGTCGACTCAGACCTTAAATGAGTACCTGGAGCGGTGTGTAAAAATCGTTACTAGGGAGACAAAGGTGGTCGGGCGTGGTACTGGCCACCCACCCCCCCTTGTGTGTCGTGTCAGCCTTCATCGGTGCTCGTGAACGGCACTTGCCCCAACGGTCTATTTTAGGCTATACTGGGGTTCTTTGTCTGTGGGCCTTGGCTGGAGGGCATTTCATAGGGTGGGGGTGTGGGGTGTGGGGCCCGGGGCAAATCCCACCGTTTGATTCCCCCCGACGCCTTCAAGCTGAACCGGAAGTATGACATCCGTAACATCGAAGCGCGGGACTCAGGGCGGTCGCCCCGATTCTCCATACCCTCGGCGACCGCTCTCGTCGTAGCCGCCACCTTTAAACGTCGCCACTGCCGCCGGCGCCGCTACCGCCCCCCCTCTCGTTGACACCCCCCCCCTCCCGACCCTCCGCTGCAGGTGCTGAAGCAGCTGGGCTACCTGGACGAGTCGTGCGCCGTGCAGCTCAAGGGCCGCGTGGCGTGCGAGGTGAGCAGCCACGAGCTGCTCGTCACCGAGCTCGTGTTTGAGAACGCGCTGTCCGAGCTGGCGCCGGAGGAGATTGCCGCGCTGCTCTCTTGCCTCGTGTTCCAGCAGAAGACGCGCACGGAGCCCACGCTCACGCCCACACTCAAGCAGGTGCCCGCTCGGTCGCTCGGTGGCTCGCTCGTCCGTCCCCCCCCCCCCGATTGGCCCGCTCGTTCCTACTCGGCTCGTTGGGTTGATCCCGCTCTGAAGCTTTCGTGACTGCAAGGATAAATACATCTTAATGACTTTCATTTTTAAATCCTTTACATTAAGTTCACTTGCTTGCTTGCTTAGGACCGTGCAAATCTTTCGGTCGTTTTTTTAACCCACTTCCCGTGATCCAATCGAGCTGACATTTTGCACACAGACTCGTTGTGCATGACAATTAATGTTCGTGAAAAAAAAAATTCAAAAATTTTACACTTTTTAGGACAAAAATATGATATTTAATCACCAATTGCTTAATGGTGCAATGCAATCATCTGACCCATAGGTGGCAGCCATCTCAAGCCAGAGGACTCTAGCCGCCACGCATATAAAGGATTTATAGTGAAAAACTTTGTTTTTACGGGTTAATTTTTTACCTGTTACGTCTCCACTCGGTAGTTGCACTCCCAATTAAAATGTAGCGTGGTTACTTAATACTGTGAGGTGGTCAGCATAGTGCATAAATGGATTCTTCAATCCATATTTATGAAGCTGATGTATAAATTCCACATTCCTATGACAGGGGCAAGACCATCCACACAACAACAGCAACCAATGTTGCTTCATAATTATAATTAAGATAATAGTTAAGTAACTCTAGATTTGAAGTTTTCGTGACTGCAAGGGTCCATACTGTTTGGTTTTTTCGGTAAAGTCACGTAGGTAAAAGATGAAATTAAAATTAATAATAACAGCAAATCTGGCTGTGACGGTCCCACCTGATGACGGAGACTTGTGTTGCCTCCGAAACGTCGTGATTTTTTGTTATTTTATTTTTTATTAATTTTAATTTCATTTTTTACCTGCGTGACTTTACCGAAAAAAAATTAACCCGTAAAAACAAAGTTTTTCACTATAAATCCTTTATATGCGTGGCATCGGGGCGGCTAGAGTCCTCTCGTCCTCTGGCTTGAGATGGCTGCCACCTATGGGTCAGATGATTGTCTGCCACCATTAAGCAATTGGTAATTAAATATTTTTTTTTCCCTAAACAGTGTAAAATTTGGGAAACAATTTTTTCACGAAAATCAATTGTCACGCACAACGAGTCTGTGTGCAAAATGTCAGCTCGATTGGATCACGGGAAGTGGGTTAAAAAACGACCGAAAGATTTGCACGGTCGAAAGCAAGCAAGCAAGCACGCAAGCACGCAAGCAAGCAAGCAAGCGAACTTAATATAAAGGATTTAAAAACTAAGAGTATTGATCCCGCTCGCTCGCCCACGGCGCCAGCCTCCGGCCCGTCTCCCTTGATCACTCGCCCATTTGCTCGCCTGCTTGTCCAATCGCCTCTCGCCCAATCCCTCGCTTGCTTGTAAGAATCACTCGCTCTCTGAGTTGCTCACCCGCTTGTCCAATCAATCACTCACTCACTCGCGGTCTCGACCTTGACGCCTGTATACAGTATTTGGAGTTTGCATGTTTTCTACGGGTCCTCTGGTTTTTCCCTCCACATTTCGAATCAACATCACGCGTTTAGAGTAATTGGTTGCTATATATTTCCACGTCATGATAAGCCACTTCGTTGAGCTATCATTTGTGGCCAGGTCGCTTCTGAATAAGAGCTACATTGCTCAGCGGGGCCTTACCTGGTAAAATAAAAATAGTTGATACAGTAAAACCTTGGATTGCGAGTTACTTGATCTGCGAGTGTTTTGCAAGACGAGCTAAAATTTTCAATAAATTTAAACTTGATAAACGAGCGAGCTCTTGCAATGCGAGTAGTACGTACAGTGTATGCTTTGTCTGCCGAGCGTCACGTGATCACAACTGAGCCGATGGTTCTTCTCTCTCTCTCGCTGCGGGATTGTGGGTAATCGTCTCCCGTGCTCGGTCTCAGTTGGCGTGCCTCACTCGTATAGTCAACATCCGTGCGAGAGTGTATACTGTTTACTAAAGTGTTGTGACCACGAGTTTGTGCGTAAAGCATTTTTTTATTTTGTGTCCAAGTGTAGTGACTGTTCTTTAGTAACTGTACTGCAACAAAGCTTTTTGCCTCCTCAAAAGGAGGCAAAAGCAAGTGTCATTGGATAGGTTCCTTGTTAAAGTCACACAAAAAGAAAAATATTCTAGTGAGCCAACCGATGGCAGTGATTCTGTTAGTGACAGTGAAAGTCGGCCTACACAATAACCCTCCTCCTCCTCCTCTCTCTCATCTCCCTCACACCAGCCACGATTACATTTAATTAATACATTTGATTATTTTCCATTAAATTTTAATAATAAAAATATAAATAGCTATTTTGTATTAATCATTTTTACATGAATATTTTTGGGTTGTGGAACGAATCATCTGAGTTTCCATTACTTCTTATGGGGAAATTCGCTTTGATATACGAGTGCTTTGGATTGCAAACACGTTTCCGGAACGAATTATGCTCGCAATCCAAGGTTTTACTGTCGTGGGGTTTTATTTTTGTATTATCTCTCTACGGAACTGGATAATGGCTGTGCAGCGTTGTGGGATGCAATTGCATGAATGACGCTATATGAACTGAGAACCCGGAGGAAACCCATGCAGAACAGAGGGAAAGGATATACAAACTCCACACACAAGACAAAGATTTCCTACCTCCTGTTTAGCGTTATCAGACCGTTGGGGCAAGTGCTGTAGTTTAGTTTACAGTATCTGCGTGCGTTTGCGTGCGTGCGATTGACAGGGCGTGGAGCGAATCCGCGGCGTGGCGGAACGCATCGCCCTGCTGCAGCGTGAGTGTGGCATCTCGGAGTCGGTGGAGGATTTTGTGGATCAGTACAAGTTCGGCCTGGTCGAGGTCGTGTACGAGTGGGCCCGCGGCATGGTGAGAGACGCGGTGAAACAAATATACATCTTGTGCCCACAAAATGTTAGGGGTATGTTTATCCCGACCCTGACGATGTATTTGAAGTTTGCATGTTCTACCCACGGTCGCGTGGAGTTTTTCTCCAGATGTTCCGGTTTTTCCCTCCACATTTAGAAACATGCGTTTAGAGCAGCGGTCGGGAACCTATGGCTCGCGAGCCATATATGGCTCTTCTGGTGACGGCATATGGCTCCCAGACAATTTTGAGTTGAAAAAAATACAAAAATCAGTTTGGAACTGATTTTTAAATACTTGTGATATTGCTTAATAATACTGTGTCATTTTAAAGTAAACAGAAATTAGTTTTGAAGATAAATTTCACGGGGCCTCAACGCCTGCATGAAGCTCAACCTCACCACGTACGAACCAGACTACAAGGCCATCAGCAAAACCATGCAGCACCAGAAGTCGCATTAAAAGTAATACATATTTAATTTATTATACGTTAAAAATACTATATGGCTCTCAATGCAATATATTTAGAAATATTTGGCTTTTGTGGCTCTCCCGGTCAAAAAGGTTCCCGACCCCTGGTTTAGAGTATTTGGCTGCTATAAACAGTCCACATCAGTCACTTCATTGGGCTCCTGAAAAATATCTGTATAACTCAATGGGCCTTACCTGGTAAAACCAAAATACTTTATAGTAATTTTTAACAAAATTTCTTTTTTTTTCACGAATGTTCAAACCGATTTCCACTAACATGAATGCATGATGCACTAATTCTCTTTTGAAATTCATTTAGGACAGTTTTTTTTGGTCAAGATTGCAGGCGTGAGCAAGCAGTTGGCATTTATCGGTTATGTTTTGCTGTATGTATGCGTGTTGAACTTCTTTCGCACCGTACCGTATGCAGCCAACCATGCTGATCGGAGGTGCGGATTGTCGTCCCAATTCTCATTCGGGGTTCTTGGTCGAGTTTTGTAAAAACGACAGATTTGATGCGAACCCCCATTGGGAGAAAAAAAAAATAGATATTGAGAATAATCATAACAGATCAAATATTAACTTAAAGAAATAATTATTCAAACAAAAATCATGCCAGTGTTATGATAAAACAAATCACCCTGTGTGTCCTGACGTTTGGGCCACCATGTACATGTACAAATTTCATTCTATTGTTTTGTATGGCAGAGCAGTGCCAAAGAAATGAGACACCACCACTATCAATGCAGTCCATAATTGTTGTTGTTAGGGGCCAGAGTTGAGCACAGCGAGTTTGTCGCGTGAGCACATCTCTGTGGCCTCCTCATCCTGGAGCCACAAGACCATGCTGATGGGAAGACCGTGTCAAAGACTTAGGGCCGTAACAGAAAAGTCCCCTTTTTGATGCCAACACTGTCTCTTTCCCCTGTCTGTGATACACACCACCACTCAACTCACTCACCGCTACCGCCACCATCTTCCCCACCACCACCATTACCACCGCCAACACCGTCACCATCACCACCACCACCACCATCATCTCCATCGCCATCTTGACCACTGCTGCCTCAACTACCGCCACTACCATCACCACCGGCAACACCATCACTACCACCGCCCTCATCATCATCATTGCTACCACTATGACGACTGACACCGTCACCGCTGCTGCCTCTGCGACCGCCATCACCACCGCCACCTCCGCTATTATCCCCATCACCACCTTGATCCCCGCCACCAACACTGCTGTCTCCACTACCGCCACCGCGACCACCGCCATCATCATCACCGCCATCATAATCATCACCACCACCATCATCACAACTGCTACCACCATGACCACCGCAACCACCATCACCACCACCACTATGAACCGTCACCATTACCGCCACCGCTACCACCGCCATCATCATCACCACCATCATCATCACCGCCATCATCATCACCGCGATCATAATGATCACCACCACCATCATCACAACTGCCACCACCATGACCACCACAACCACCACCACCATGACCACCACAACCACCACAACCACCATCACCACCACCACCATGAACCGTCACCATTACCGCCGCCACCGCTACCACCGCCACCCACCGCCACCCACCGCCACCTACCGCCACCCACCGCCCCCGCCCCAGCCGTTTGCGGAGATTGCGCGGCTCACGGACGTGCAGGAGGGGGTGGTGGTGCGCTGCGTCCAGCGGCTGCATGAGGCGTGCCGGGACGTGCGGGGAGCGGCGCGCGTCATCGGGGATCCCATCCTGCGCGACAAGATGGAGCGGGCGTCGGACGCCATCAAGCGCGATATCGTGTTCGCCGCCAGCCTCTACACGCAGTGACCCTGCGTTGCTGCTGCTGCTGCCACCGCCGTTGCATCATGTATCATATTCCCCCAACCACACATCCCACTTTCTCCAACTTTTGCATTTCATCTGAATTTGTTTTGCCCTTATTCTTTCCAGATGATGCGATGGTGCGGACGCCGCGCTTATTGTCTTGAGATATGGTCCACATTTGGACGCTTTACAAATATGTAATTGTCTGTAAATGTTCGCGGCTTTGCGCTTTTTGACTGCCGCCATCATCGCCCGTCCCCTCTGAGGGCCGCCGGGCTGCTCGTACACAGATGCCCCCCCCCCCCGACCTGCCTGTGTATGCCAGTGGCGTAGCGTGGGTTGGCACGGCCCTTGGTGCAAAGGACTGAAAATGTGCCTCTCGTGTCTACCGCGGTAAACACGCAACGTTGGGTCGACGTCGGCCCAACGTTCTGCGTTCCATGGTGGGGCGCCTCGGTGGCGAGATGTTAACTACCTCACCTCGTATACAGGCATAGGTGGAGCCAGTGGGGGAGGGGGGGGGTGGCACGTGCCCTCCCAATGATCCGATCGAAATCTCTAATTTCGATCGGATCATTGGGGTTTATTAGTAATAAATTGGCATTTTGCAACCCTCACTGCCACTGTGTAGCATATTATTATGTGCCAGGGATGAGAGGACAATAATCTGAGTCCATAATTGGCAATAAGTAACGGCAAAGCAGTTATAAGTGACTCAGAATTGTGCACAGTTGCGACTACAATCCACGACTTCCCTGAAGGCATTCACCTTCAGCGAGCGCGATGCCAATCACACAACGCGGTTAAAACTCGACCGATGGTTGCGCCATCGCCGCACACGCCTCGAATGAAAAGCAAGGAACAAGTCCTTACAACTCCTATAATTTTTCATTTCTGGAGGGGTTACCCCCTCCTACCTGAAAATCCTGGCTCCACCATTGTATACAGGAGGTCGTGGGTTCAATCCCGACCTTGACGCCTGTGTGTATGTGTTCTCCCCGTGGTCGCATGTATTTTTCTCCGGTTCCTCCGTTTTTTTTTCCCCTCCACATTTTTAGAATGAACACGCGTCTCGAGTATTTGGCTGCTAGACATTTCCACGCGACAAGCCACTTCGTTGAGCTGTCATTTGTGGCCAGGTCACTTCTGAAAAATAAGTATATCGCTCAGTGGGCCTTACCTGGTAAAATAAAAAATAGTTTAGTGTTTACTGCGTCATTTCTCCCCCCCCTCTCTGCTTAGGCCGGTGTCTGGGCCTCTCCCGCCTGTGGGGGGGGGCCCTGGTTTAGATGTACAGCCTGGCACACTCGATAGCTACGCCACTGATGTACTTACTGCACCCTGACAGCACTTGGTATGCGCAGTGTGCCTTATTGTATTTGCAGTCGAGGCTTGCTGAAGAAGGTAATAAACCACACTGCAAATGGGTGACAGATTTTGTCATTATTTTGAGCGGTGCGAGTGATTTACATCAAAACGTGGATGGTTAATGTGTAAGAATTGAAACAGTTACTTAAATCTTTGTTTTTTTCGGTAAAGTCACGTAGGTAAAAAGAATTAAATCACGACGTTTCGGAGGCAACACAAGCTTCCGTCTTCAGGTGGCACCGTCACAGCAACATTTTTTGTGACGTCGTGTGACGAAGGGGGGGGGGGGGGGGTCAAAAATCGTCCAAAATCACGTGGGCAGCCAAATACTTTACATCTCCATTCTGCCATCTGTCCTCGGTGAAACTGCCGAATAAAATCACTAAAGTTTGACATTGAATGTAATTTTACAACAATTGTTATTGCATCATGGGACCTTTGCTAGTGCCAAAATATGAGAATAGGGTTTCCCATTTTTTCTGGCAATAAAACAGTTGTGTTGAGATATATATTCTTAGTTCTTTCGGTAAAGTCACGTAGAAGAGAAATAATAAAATAATATAAATATAAATAGTAATATAAATATTATATATGTTATATATTTATATATTATATAATAAGGGAAATAAAAAGTAATAGATAATTATATAAATATATTTTATATCATATTTTTAATATATATTATATAATATTTTTATATTACTTTTGTTATTTTTTTATTATTTCCCTTCTATGTGACTTTACAGAAAGAACCAAGAATATGAATCCCTGCAGTCACGAAAGCTTTAAATCAAAATTTAGGTGTTGAGATGTTAAAACACCAAACTGAAACCTTTTACAAGGAAGCATGTCTGCATTAACCACAATACTTGTGGTCAGAATGCAAACAAAAAACATACTTTGATAATCTTGATTTGAAGCTTTCGTGACTGCAGGAATCCATACTCTTTGGTTCTTTCGGTAAAGTCACGTAGGTAGAAAATAAAAAAAAGTAACCCGTAAAAAAAAAGTTTTTCACTATAAATCCTTTATATGCGTGGCATCGGTTTTATTTTATTATTCATTTCTGTTTTTCTTGAGTAAGAGTTTCATTTTTATCACATTGGTATTTTAAATTTAATATGAAATTTTTTTCCCCTATAAAGTGGAAAATTTTGGATTTTTTTTTCACGAAAATAAATTGTCACGCACAACGAGTCTGTGTGCAAAATGTCAGCTCGATTGGATAACGGGAAGTGGGTTAAAAAACGACCGAAATATTTGCACGGTCGTAAGCGCGCAAGCAAGCAAGTGAACTTAATATAAAGGATTTATTAAATGACGACGTTTCGGGCGCAACACAAGCGTCCGTCATCAGGTGGGAAAGCATGGTCTGCTGCTGAGGCAGACTGTTTTAAAAGGTTTGAAATGGGTGTAGCCCAAGGGTCATAAAGAAGTGGGCGGTGCTAGTAATGTTAATGTGATAAATTAGCATGATATTAATGTGGTTTTAATATTTAAAATAAATAAATGAAATTCCTCTGGTTTGACATCGAGTTCCGGACGGTAACGGCGCGGTCGCCATGGCAGCGGCGTGCCGGGTGACGTCACGCATGCCGGGGGCCACTGATATTTTTTTTCGTCTTTGCTTCTTTCTCTTCGCGTCTCTCTCTTTTTTCTCTTCACGTCTTTCTCTCTTTTTTCTTCGCTTATTTCTCTTTTTTATCTTCGCTTATTTCTTTTCGTCGCATGTGGTTTTAATATTTAAAAGAAAAAAAAATCCCTCTGGTTTGACATCGAGTTCCGGGCGTTAACGGCGCGGTCGCCAAGGCAGCGGCGTGCAGGCTGACGTCACGCATTCCGGGGAGCCCACATGTTTTTTTTTCGTCTTCGCTTCTTTCTTTTTTTCTTCGCTTCTTTCTCTTTTTTTATCTTCGCTTCTTTCTCTTCACTTTTTAAAAATGTTCGCTTATTTCTCTTCGTCGCCTGAGGTTTTAATATTTAAAAGCAAAAAGAATCCCTCTGTTTTGACATCAAGCTCTTGGCGTTAACGGCGCGGTCGCCATGGCAGCGGCGTGCCAGGTGACGTCACGCATTCCGGTGGGGGGGGGGGGCACTGATATTTTTTTCGTCTTTGCTTTCTCTTTTTTTTTTCGCGTCTTTCTCTCTTTTTCTCTTCACTTCTTTCTCTCGTTTTTCTTCGCTTATTTCTTTTTTTTCTCTTCGCTTATTTCTCTTCGTCGCCTGTAGTTTTAATATTTAAAAGCAAAAAAAAATCCCTCTGTTTTGACATCGATCTCCGGGCGGTAACGGCGCGGTCGCCATGGCAGCGGCGTGCCGGGTGACGTCACGCGCCGAGGGGGCGGGGCCTCCCTCTGGCTTCCCGCTGCCGTTTTGCCGTCTCCGTTCGCCGTCTCTGCGGATCGGGCGCCTCAAGGTTCGTCGCGTTCTCGCGCAAATCGTCGCAAGGCTCGACACGATAAGGGGGCGAAGCGACAACAGCGTCGCCCTTCCTGCGAGTCGTCGTCGTCGTCCAAAGTTTGGAGTTTAAAACTTTAAACTTATTAAGAAAAAGCGCGCGGAGGAGGCGGCGGCGGCCTGAGGCAACCGGGACGCGTCCCGCCCGTAGCCAGCAAACTTGAGGTGAAACGTTTACCTCGAGATGTTAAATGTTTGTTGTAATTAATTGTTATTGTTAAGAGTATAGCGGCGTCTTAGTTTGGCGATTGCAAAGTCAACTTGAGGCGAAGCTAAACTTTTTTTGTCTTTACCTCACAATTTTAAATGTTGTAGTAACGGATTTGTAATTGTTGTTAGGCGTTTCGGTGTCTTAGTTTGGTGATTGCAACGTAAACTGAGGCGAAATAAGAAATAATTTTGTTAGTCTTGACCTTACCGCAAGATGTTAAATGTTGTAGTAACGAATTGTAATTGTTGTTAAGCGTTTGGGTGTCTTAGTTTGACGATTGCAAAGTCAACTGAGGCGAAATAAGAAACAATTTTGTTAGTCTTTACCTTACCACTAGATGTTCTGGGTTCATTTTCTTGGTTCTTTCAGTAGAGTCACGTTGAAGGGAAATAATAATATAAATATAAAACAATAAATATCTTTAAATCAAAATATTCTGGGTTCTTTGGGTAAAGTCACTTAGAAGGGAAACAATAAAATGCATTCGAAACGTAATAATTTTATTGTTTTATAATTTTATTATTTTATTGTTTCCCTTCTGCGTGATGACTTTACCGAAATAACCAAGAATATGAATCCCTGCAGTAACGAAAGCTTTAAATCAAAATTTACCGCAACATGTTAAATGTTGTAGTAATGGATTTGTAATTGTTATTAAGAGTTTCGGTGGTGTATAGCAGCGTCTTAGTTTGGAGTTTTGCAAAGTCAACTTGATGCGAAATAAAACAATTGTGTTAGTCTTTACTTTACCGCAAGATGTTAAATGTTGTAGTAATGATTTGTAATTGTTATGAAGTGTTTGGATGATGTTTTACGGCGTTTTAGTTTGGAGTTTGCAAAGTAAGTAAACTTGAGGTGAAACAAAAAAGATTTGTATTAAATTTACCTCAATATTTTAAATGTAATTTTGTTGTCAGTTTTTGTACCAGTTGAAAGAGTAAAAACCTATTACTATATTTTGCCACTAGTAAAGGAGATGTCTCGTAGTGTAAATGCTTCCCCCGAGCTCTCAATACTCTGAAAGTGCACTGTTTTTTGAGTTGTGCGCCTTTTGGCGTCATCTGGTCCAACACCAATGGAGACTAGGCTCTAAGAAAAGCTGTCTCGGGTGTGGACCAATCAATTTCAAGGACAGTGCATATTATCAGAGTTGTTTCTTTTTGTTTGCATTTTGACTGCTTGTGTTGTGGTTATTGCAAACATGATGCCTTGTATAAAGGTATCAGTTTTTGTACCAGTTGAAAGGGTAAAAACCTATTACTATTGGTTGTTGTTGTAGAAGTAATTATTTGTGAACGTTATTTCACGTTTCGGTGGTGTTTTTTGCAGCGTTTTAGTTTGGTGATGGGAAAGTCTGGCAGTAAGCTAAGGCAAGATCAACTCGAAGATATAACGAGGAGGACTTACTGTAAGTGTTTAGCATCGTTTACATCTCGATTTAAAGCGTGACTGCAGGGAGATTCATATTTTTGGTTCTTTCGGTTTAGTCACGTAGAAGGGAAACAATAAAATAATAAAAAACAATAACATTCTCACGACGTTTCGATTGCAACACAAGCAATCATCATCAGGTGTGAAAACCACAGCAATTTTTTTTATTGTTTTATATTTTTTATTTTATTGTTTTATATTTTTTATTTTATTGTTTTATATTTTTTATTTTATTGTTTCCCCTACGTGACTTTACCGAAAGAACCAAGAATATATTCTTTGTTCTTTCGGTAAAGTCACGTAGAAGGGAAATAATAAAATAATACAAATATTAAACAATAAAAATTCTCACGACGTTTCGACTGCAACACAAGCAATCATCATCAGGTGTGAAATCCACAGCAAGAAAATTTGAATAATCGTTATTACTGTCATCCTTAATGTCGTGAACATTACTGGCATTGTTCATGTTATACTCAGCATTTAATATCGTTAACCTAATTGTCATAATGATGGCAATGCGTTTTCTTCAAGAATCATTAACATAATCATCAGCAGCATCTTGCAATTTCATGAACATTGTCAGCAACACTAACGTCCAGTGCATAGTGTGTATAATCAACAACATCATCAGCAGTATGATTTTCATTAAAGTTATCCGTGTTTTCTAGAAAACTGTAACTCAATGTGATTTACTGATGGTAAGAAATGACCTGGCTTCCGCGTTATTATCATCTAGGTATCTAATTATCTCAGATTTATTAATTTCGGTAATATCATCAGCCTCGTTGATTGTATCGGCATCATCAGCAGCAGCATTAATAACATTGACAGCGGTAGCAATGTTAACATCAGATTCATTATCATTGTCATCAATATCATTAACATCGTCATCATCCTCAATCGTGTAATATCATTAACATCATGATGTATCTTCTTGGTTCTTTCGGTAAAGTCACGTAGAAGGGAAGTAATAAAATAATACAAATAAAACAATAAAATAATTCTCACGACGTTTCGGCCACAACGCAAGCAGCCGTCCTCAGGTGAAGAATGACTTTCTGTGAATAGGGACAGCATCATCATTAACATCACAATTAAAATATTGTGTATATCATTGACATCCCCATCATAATTAGCTTACCGTAATTCTAGATTTGAAGTTTTCGTGACTGCAAGGATCCATACTCTTTGGTTCTTTCGGTAAAGTCACGTAGGTGAAAAAATAATAATAATAAAAATTATAAATTGAAAATAACTAAATTAAATCACGACGTTTCGAAGGCAGCACAAGCTTCTGTCATCAGGTGGAACAGCCACAGCAACATTTTGCAAAATGTATTTTTCATCTACGTGACTTTACCGAAAGAACCATTGAGTATAACGAGCGTACCGTAATTTTTTTTATTAATGTAACTACTATCATACATCACTAGGGGGCGACCAGTTAATCGTGTCAATAATATCATGCTCATTATTATAATCATTACCGTAATTTCATCATCTTCTGACTTGTCACCAGTATTAAATAATTGTCAAAAGAGCTATTATTCGACATAATAGCTCTTTTCATCAGCATGATTGTCATAATCATGCTATCTTGATTATGACGATCGTCGTTATATTCACTGTCAGCGTGTAATCAGGAGCACAGCCTTGCCGAAAGCTAATGGAACCGTTTCACTCTGCTTGTCGTTACAGTCACTGAGAAAGAAGTCCAACAATGGTGAGATTACTAAACTAAACTCTGTTTTGTTTCACCAGGAAACGGGCCATCCATTTAGTACGTACGCATGGAGGGGGGTTAACCCAAATGCATACGCTTGCGTATGGGGGGGTCTACTGACAATGTACGTACGCATAGGAAACGGGGGGTGGGGGGGGTGAAACCTCGATAATAATTTGTTTATATTGGCCTTCAAATGAGCCACAGTTCAGTTTCTTCAGCTGTCAGACAAGTACTACCGGGAGAGGTAGGACTGTGGGAGAGGTGTCAATTGTATGCCACCGTACCCCTGACTGCTAGCTATCACGCAGCTCAGCAGTGAGTCTGACATATTCTGGCGGCCTGACCCATGGATTACACATCCTTCAATCAGGCCTCACTGCAGACTGCCGCTGGCTCAAGATTTTAGCTGCCGCGGTGTTCTCTTCGTGCTGCTGCTGCCTGGACTTCAGTACTAACACTCGTCTGTACATCGGTCTACTGTTACAGCAGGTGTTCAGTCGATGCACTTTATATAGACTAGTTCACCGAGTTTTAATTGTGTTTTAAGATCATTATAGACGTGTTTTTGAACAACCAGTCAGGATGGATAACACGGTCAAGTATAACTTTGTTCAAAGCTGTGTGGAAAGCTAGGCCGCAAGCTAGTAAACAAGAACAACCAAAATAATTCTGGGGGGGGGGGGGGGGGGCGTGTCAAGCGTACGTACGCAGGTGGGGGGGGGGGTGTAAAAAGTACGCGTGCGTACAGGGAGGGGGGAGGGGTCAAGTTTTGACAGATTTGTGCGTATGTACTAAATGTATGGCCCCTAAGGCCCACTGAGCTATATTGCTCTTTTTCTATTCTCCCTAGCCCACGATGGAGAAGAGATGTGGGTTGTTTTAAGGGAGGAATGGAAGCAGGTTAGTGAAGATGATTGTTTTATGTGCAGTCTTGCAGGGCTGATGGAGTGAGTGGCTGCCAGTTCACCATATGTCCTAGCTGAGCGTCGCAGATATTTGGTAGCATTAAGAGAGGTAGAGTGAACGCACAAAACTAAACCGTAGCCTTATAAATATTGTAGTTGTTGGGGCTGTACGGCACATACGGCAACGTTACAATAAATCGCGTGCGTTGCAGGTACCGAGGCTTCATGAAGGATTGTCCTAACGGGCAGCTCGACTCGGCCGCCTTCCAGACGATTTATCGGCAGTTCTTCCCGTTCGGGGACGCCTCCAAGTTTGCGTCGTTCGTCTTCAACGTGTTCGACGAGAACAAGGTTCGTGGGACACCTGCGTTCCTTCCCGGTGATGGGCCTGGCGTGTTAGGCGCTGTCCTTGTACGTGTAATACCACGCTGGAGACGGCTTGTAGAATCGGTCCTTTTATTTCACTTTCTCTTAGTTCACAAACACTCCCCGTTGCTGGCAGGCAACGGGATGCGGGCAGACAGTCACCAGAGACCCACCACCACGTGGCACCCGGAGCCCCACTCGCGCGTGGCCTCTTCCTCTTTTAGTTCTGTGTCTGACCCCTTGTCTCTCCTCTCTCCCCTTATTTAATGCCTGGGTCACGTAGTACCCTCCAGCCAATCCTCAATAGCCTGCACCGAATGTTCCAGATCCCCCATCAACTCCCGGGACCACGCCCCTGACTTGTCTTCCCATTGGCTGAGGCCAAGACCAGCGAAACCAATCACCTAGCTGACATCCCGTGGTCACGCTGGGGCCATGCTCCCAGGCTCTTCCCCCATTGGCTGTAAAGCGGGACCGGCCAAGCAGATCACCACGTGAATCTTGACATAGGCTCTTATTACATACGCGACCTGGGTGGCGCTTGGTGAGAGGAGAACCTTCAGAATGGCAGCTGATTATGAGTACGAGTAAGATGACTTTAGCTGTAACGTTGCCTAATTTCTGGAACCGCCCATGTCTGTGTTTGTCTCCTTGTCGACATGTGTGTGGTGGCCAGGACGGGCGCATTGAGTTTGGCGAGTTTATCCAAGCGCTGTCGGTTACGTCGCGTGGCACCATGGATGAGAAGCTCAAATGTGAGTCACGGACGGATGCCCCAAGTGAGCGGGAGAAGCAATCGGGGGCCCCCCCTATGGCTTGGATGAAGATGGGTGGCCAGTAGACATCCCCTTCTCCCCCCAAAGACTAAATACATATTCACCCTTTCTGCACTCCGTATAAAGATGTGGTCGTCTTTATATTTAAACTCTTTTTATTTGACCAGGTAAGGCCCACTGAGTTATGAAGCTCTTTTACAGAAGTGACCTGGCCACAAATAATGGCTCAACGAAGTGGATAATCACGTGGGAATTTATAGCAGCCAAACACTCTAAACACATGTCTCTAAATGTGGAGGGAAAAACCGGAGGACCTGAAGGAAATTCCACGCGACCACAGGGAGAACACGCAAACTCCAAATATACAGGTGTCAGGCTTGGGATCGAACCCACGACATCCTGTATACTAGGCGAGGTAGTTAACATATCACCACCGCGGTACTGTAGATATGCTATATACATCGAAATTGTATTGAATGGCATGACAGTTCCACAAATTAGCCACCAGAACCAAATCAGTCCCTTATTCGTTTGTGAGGAGCTGGAGTTGGAGCCAGTGAGTGAGATAGCTTTATAACGGCGACACTCATGACCTATTAAGCTGACGCTAGCCTGACCCCATCACCCCCCCCCCCACTATCTTGTCCCCTTTCCCTATCCCCCAGGGGCGTTTAAGTTGTATGACCTGGACAGCGATGGCTACATTACGCGGCAGGAGATGCTGCACATCGTAGACGCCATCTACAAGATGATGGTGAGTGGCGTGGAATCGCAGCCATTATTTTTTCCACGCAGACATGCGATTCCTTTGATACACAGGCTCGAAGTGTACACATCAGTACAACCTAACAGATCCGCTAATGAGCTCGTAAGAGGTGCAAGTTATACTGGTAGGAACCACCTGGTTCTACCAGCCAACAGGGGATTATTGTGTCCGTCCATCGTGCATCCAAAAATGGGAGGGGTGGAGAGGGAGGGGAGGGTGGGGAGGGGCTGGGTGGGGAGTGGGAGATGTGGCGCTGGGTGGGGAGGGGCTGTGTGGGGGGTGGGAGATGTGGCGCTGGATGGGGAGGGGCTGGTCACCCCGTGGTGCCCTTATAAAACTCAACGTTTAACCGACTCACGCCGGCTTGTGCCCGCCCTCACAGTCCGGCATATTTGCAGAATACACCACGCCGCCGTTGACCCTGGCCATTGACCGAGCAACCCAACGTTCCTACCAGCTCCCTCCGCAGGAATGTGTTAAACAATTGTTCTGTTTTTGGATGACTTGTAATCGTCGATTTTCCTCGCCAAACTGGTGGCATCCCACAATGTCACGCACTGGATAAATCCATCTAGCACCTGCACCCGAGCTGATTTCATCATCTCCACTGCCGCAGTGGATGCACTGTCACGGCCATAGAGCATTGTCCCTCTATGCGACGTGTCCTGCACAAGCCCACTTTTGTCAATCATCATGTCTACAGCTCGTATTGACCAATCCTAGTGTTTCTCTTTGTTTTTATTTCAGTATAATGCCAAGCATACATCTACAAATTCTTTATGCACTTTTAATTTTTTCTTTCATTTCTAAAATTGTATTTCTCCATTGTTGATCCACATGTCAAAACAGAGGAATGGGCGCTGATAAAAAAAATGAACCATCATGTTGAATTATGGTGAAATAACTCCCACGACCTATACCAGGGGTCGGCAACCAAAATAACAAGAAGAGCCATTTCTTTCCAATTCGGTGCAAAATTCAGTATTTCAAGAGCCGCAATGCATCTGAGTACATACTGTACATACGTACATATCGTCAAGAAGCAGCCCGTAAAGAGCCGCATGCGGCTCCGGAGCCATAGGTTGCCGACCCCTGACCTATACGATTTTGTGAAGCCTTCATCCAGCAGTGGAGTGACAACAGGGCTGTACTTTTACATGTGGAGTCTACGTGTGCAGAGTACGTGCATGTCTAATGTGAATGATTTACCAAGAGACCACAAGGGGGCAGCAACACTCTGCTGACAAAAACTAACGTGGTTCCATCTTCACACCCGACCACAACTCCCTCTCTTCCCACCCTCCCAACTCCTCCATCTCCTCTCTTCTTACCTCCCAGGGCAACACGGTGGAGCTCCCGGAGGAGGAAAGCACGCCAGAGAAACGCGTCGACCGGATCTTCGCCCTCATGGACAAGGTGAGTGAGCAACGGATGATGCAAGGTTGGCACAACCTATACAAACCTCGCCTTTTGGCGTCATCTGGTCCAACCCATGTGAGACTAGGCTCTAAGGAAAGCTGTCTCGGGTGTGGACCAATCAACATCAAGGACAGTGCACATAATCAGAGTTGTTTTTTTGTTTGCATTATGACTGCAGGTATTGTGGTCTATGCAAACATGACTCCTTGTAAAAAAGGTGTCAGTTTTGTTGCCAGATAGAAGGTTAAAAAACCAATTATATTTTTTACTGGCAAATGAGGTTTCAATGGTATGCAAACCTCGCTGCACGATGGGGGGTTCCAGTGGCATTATGAGTCATCTCTACATCCCGAAGTCAAACCTCAGGCTGCAAAGGTCTGGGGTTGTGCGTCTATGGCCCGTCAAAGCAGTGCTGATCGTGGTCATGTGTAAAGCATGCTTGTGCTGCCATGCCTTGTCCACCAGATGGAGCTTTAGCAGTAGGGTATGGGGATACACATGGAATGATGCATTTAATATGATTTTTTTTTACTTACATCTGTAGCTCAACAAAGCTTGTGCACTTTAGAGCGGAGAGGAAATGTACGAGGATTGAACAAACACGGGCATTGTCGCTTGGTTGTTTTTGTAGAATTGTCCAAGGCTTTGTTTTTTTTAAACTACAGGCGGCGTTTCGAATAAATTTATTGTTTCCTCAAAGGACACGTTAGGACGCGTTATTATTATTGTTATTGCATAAGGTGAGTTATGACTTCCCTCTCGAGCCACTTTCTCTCTCTCTCTGGCCTACTGATCTCTGTTTTATTATTCTCGCAAATTCCATCTGCGTCATAAGCGTCATGCAACGAGACGGAGGCATTCCAATTTTAAGCTCGAGTTCAAAACAAGGTAACTTCACCCCTTGTTAAAGAGCGGCCTCTAGAAGGAGGTGACATCACAAAATATTTTGTTATTTACATGTATAAGCTGTTATTGGTGTATTTATTTAGCGTATTATTGATGCTATATAATTTTGTTTAAATATGTTTGTGTCCTGATGTGGTTGAGTAGCTGAGTGGCTCAGAGGTCAAGAGTGTTGAGGTAGGCCCGCTGAGATCCTGTGTTCGAATCCTAACAGTTGCCTGTGACTGAACTTGGTTCTGATGTGTGCAATGAGTTTCTAGTCTCATCACGTTCACAAATCAGTTTGTTATGCAGTGAACATCACTGTCAGAGGAAGTCAGAAAGTGTTGCCCCCTTACTGTGTGGAACCATCTTTTGACTGCCACTCAGGACTGTGAGGAATATAAATGGCTTAATCCAGCCGTGATTGACCGTGGCTGATGATGTTGAATTTATATATATTTACGTGCTTAAGCTTTATCCCACTGAATCACCCACACCCCTGTGCGTTGTAGTGATGAATGCTAATCACCTCCCCACCTCTACCCTCTTCCCTTTTCACATCCAACACTTCCACTCCTTGTTCCCTTGTTCCCTCCCCGCGCCCTTGTGTCGCCCGCCAGAACGAGGACGGACGCCTGTCTCTGCAGGAGTTTGCCGAGGGCTCCAAGGCCGACCCGTCCATTGTGCAGGCGCTGTCTCTGTATGATGGCCTCGTGTAGTGTGACACGGCATCGTACGGCAGCAGCGTGCTGTGGTGGTGCCAGTGTAAGGGCACGCTGGTGCTTATCAAAGGGACGGTGTTGCACGGGTGCTAGCTGCCCTCATGTTGACGGACGGTGCCCTAATGCTGGCGCATGGTGCCCTGTGTAAATGAAGAATGCTACGATGGGTACGGCATGGCGTCCCAGTTGCAGTGCAGGGTATCATTGCTCTTGCATGGCAGCCTAATGGCAGTGCAGGTTGCCCTTCTGTTATCGCAGGGTGCCTAGTGTTAATACGGGGTGCCTAGTATTAATGTATAGTGCTCTAGTGTTAACACAGGGTGTCCTTGTGAAAATGAGGAGTTTTCTAGTGTTCATGTAGATAGCTTTATGTTAATGCAGGGTGCCCTAGTGTTGATGCTGGGAGTCCTGTGTGTATGCAGGGTGTCGGGAGAACAGCCCTGGAAGATGATATCAGAACTACTGTATATCCACACTAGGAGCACACCTTTTACAATTTTTTTTTACAAATTTTTTTTACTATTTTTTTTTACAATTTTTTAAAACTATTTTTTCTTTAACCAGGTAAGGCCCACTGAGCTATTTTTTTTCTCAGAAGCGACCTGACCACAAATGATGACTCAATGAAGTGGCTTATCACGTGGAAATGTACAGCAGCCAAATACTCGTAAACACACGCAAGCCCTGCACAGAACGCTCATCACGTGTAAATCATGTTAAAAACATTTTTGATTCTCAGAGCTGAAATGTTGCCAAATGTAGGTGAAAAACAAGATTTGATACGATGTTGTGTGCTCAGTCACGAGTGCGATTGGGCTGTGTCCCTCAACTTTCTACACTTGAAAAATTAATTTTAAGTAGGGGTGGTGGTTAAAAACTTGGAACTGAACCCAGGTTCTCAGCAGCGCCAGCTCAGTGCTCTGACCCCCTGAGCTAGCCGGCTATCTCGCAGGAAACCCTGGAATGAATGCCGGGTTGCTGTTTTACAAATCGGTGCCGCACCTTGAATGGGTTAAACTTGATGCTTCCAAGTGCGTATGTATGTTGAACTTCTTTCGCACCGCACGTAGTCAACCGTGCTGATTGGAGGTGCGGGGGAAGGACAGCAAACTAAACACAAAACCTATGGTACTGGCGGTAATGCATGTAATGTGGCCCTGGGGGCATTTTATTGATCTGGTCACCACCCCAACAGATTTTACAGTTTGTCATAATTCGGGGTCATGAATTTATTCAATAGATTATTTTTTTTCGTCTCATTACCATCTCGTTAGCGTTGACTCTCTCTCGCTTGAACTCTCGTTTGCTTCTTCAGCAGAGACGGACAACATTTGCATGTAATCTGCACGAATCACAGAATGATTGATTCTCAAGCGCACTATTCAATGCATGTATTGAGAGCAAAATAATCCATTTTAATCGGACTTGTTAAATTCCTCGTGGCTACGCTTCACGTGGCGCCTGGTGAATTGATTGCTGCTGCTGTGATTGTGCGGGTGTAAGAGCTTCTGCTATATTTTTGTATAAAAGCGCGTGATAATACCTGGTACGGTTATATATATATATTATATTCGAAAAAGCACGTGAAATTGTAAGCAAAGCAAGAGGTGGATTAGTGGTGCAGTGGTTAGCGTGCTACGTTCTGAACCCTCACGCTAAGTTGAATTCCAGGCCACGGCTAATATCAGTAGCGAGTGATCGCTAAATTGGTTCCAGGTACCTGCTTTAAATGTACGAATACTACGCACGCGTCACAACCTAGGTTATAAAAGTTGCGCGTTTATAAATGTACTTTCACGTCACTCCCGCGCATTTTAAACGTCGGTGCAGTAATGTCACTAGAGCAAGCTGTGGTGGCATGCTTGACTAACTTTAAAGTGTTTTTTTTTTCTCATGAAACTTGGAACTTGTGTCACATAGGACCATGACACAGCCTAGGTAGTTTCTGCAAGATAAGCCCTATGTGTTTATTGGGAGTGCGTTGTTAACACGCTGCACACACCTGATTATTGGAAAATGCATCTCACGAGATGCAGAGAACGTCGGTTTGAAGTAAGATGAAGACCTTGCGCACATATTGCATATGGCTTCATTTAAAGGAATGCTCTCCCTTTCACAGAGGACGTGTTTACTTATCAGGTGTGTGCAGCCAGCATGTGGTGAATGGATTTGTGTTTGGTAAATGCGGTGGTGAACAATGACCAGTTTGACAAGACCGTGTTTTGAGGCTTAACACTGGAGACTTACTGTGTATTACCTCTCCAATTAAAACACGCCAGCTCCAATCGGCCATCCCAATGAGCAACAATCAACACGTCTCGGTGTATAAGGAGTGGTTGTCGTATCCTCTGTAAAGTGCCTTCTACATTACAAAGTCCCACGGCCTCGTACGTCGGCTTCTTCCAAAACGTGAATTTCTTAGGAGCAGTGTTTAGTGTTGTGAGGAAAAATATGCACCCCCCACCCACCCAAATATAGATGGGATAAGTTTGCTCCCAACTCAGTGGGTAGCTGGTGGTAAGACTGCTTTGAGGTGTTGTTCGACAGAAAAGCGAGGGTTGATGGTTGTGTTTTCGTTTCGGCGTTTTTTGTGTGATCCCCCCCCCCCTCTCTCCCAATTGATTGAGGTATACACACGACTCACTCAATTTGGATCGCGTTACCCACTCCCGCTATTGAGCCCGCAGCGGTAAAAAAAAGTGTGCTGCGTGTATTTACAAGCGCCCGGCTTCATTAATTGATTCGGCCGCCGGTTCAAGTTGAAAGAAGCATCCTTAAGTCGCGTATTTTTAGACGCCCTGCATCCAAACATGAATGACGCACTCCATTGTGCGGCCCTTGCGTGCAAAGCATTTAATGTTTAAAACAAGGAGTAGCAACGATAATATTGGGTGATAAACAACAGGCTTTGTACTACGCCCCAGAGTGCATTGTTTTCGACGGGTGTTTGCAAACATCGCATTTGACTGAGAAATCTGTCTGCATCTAGCAGTGGGTGGTGCTTGCTATTCGGGTCTGCTAGCTACATTACGGTGTGTCTGAGTGGCCTGTAGCCAGAGGCATTAGAATGAAGATGACTCACTGCTAAAATAAGCGGCTGGTGTGGGATTCTGAGTCTTAACAAGTGGAGGGATGTTTTTTTCTTCTCCAGCTTGTAACGAAACGTTTACTCAAACTCCAGTCTTGGCGTTTCCTACCATAGTGTGCCTTTCTGTGTTTGTCTTCTCTGTTCAGATGTTACGCACTGCACGCGTCTGATGATTGGTAAACACGTCTCGTGTGAAGTAAAATGTTGACTCAAATAAGGAATGTTTTCTGTATGTATGTTGAAATTTCGCATCGTATATAGCCAACCGTGCTTATTGGAGGTGTCCATATTAATTTTAATCCTCGTTACATTGATAGGTGTGTACACACATTGCGAATATTACATTTTTAATTGGTTTTGGCTACATGAAGTGGAACAAAAAAAAAGATCCCTCATGTAGATTGCTCGGGCAAGTGCTCTAAAGTTATCACTTCCTCCAGATCGACTCAGCCTTAAATGAGTACCAGGCGTGGTGTGTAAACATTGCAGCACTGGGGAGACAAAGGCAGCTTTGCGAGTTCCTGGCAACACCACCACCCCTTTGTGCGACATGCAGACCTTAATAGGGGCTCCCTGACAGTCCTGCCCAACCAGTCTATTAAATACTCCACGAGGGATCTTTGTCTCACATGGAACGTACACTCACACATGGCCTCTATCATCAGGTGCCATTGAGTCACAATTGGAAGGTCGAAAGTTCAAATCCTATTGTCCTTCCAGTCGGTAACACGAGTACCCCGTTTGTGGTAGTCGACAGCAGTTATCCTGTGGATGGATTGGTTTCTCTCAAGGGAATGTGGAATTTCCAACACGGGCAGAGGACCAGCAGGGAATATGGATTGAGGCTAACGAGACTGAGCTTCAGACTCCGCTATTGAGCCAGTTCTTACGGTATTTCACAATGACTTGCCAGGCTCGTTTTTTGTTTTCCTGAAATAATTTTGTTAGGAATTCAATCCCAAGGTGATTGCTATGTACAGTTTGAATCGCACAACACCCTAATTTTGGATGGTGAATTTTTGTACAAAAAATGTGGAATATGCCTCTGCCTGATTCAGAATGTTTGAAACCAGGGTTGACCATTATGTCATAGACCATTTTTGAGATGTTTCTTGAATGCAAAGTTGTAAATAAGTTATTTATATTTCTAGATTTAAATTTCAGTAAGCTGGTTGCAAAACAATTACCCACCCTCCCTTGAAATGTGTACACTACTGGTTAGATCGCATATAACATTGAAAAACTCTCGAAACTAACTGGCCTACATGGTGGCCAGGACGTAGCAGTACAGCAAGTTGGTTTGTTAATCACATCTCTGCCGACCTTTTGAATGTTATTCCCTCGTACGCATTGGAGCTTTACGGTTCCGCCCACACGCAAAACATTCTTTCAAGAGGAATTGGCCATACATCCGAATACATCCCTCTGGAAAATGAGTCTTTAATACTCAAGCTATCCTTGGGGTAAAAGTAAAAAAAAAGATATAACTCATTATTATTATAGTGTTCTTCTTGGTTCTTTCGGTAAAGTCACGTAGAAGGGAAATAATAATATAATAAAACTAAAACATTAAATAATTCTCACGACGTTTCGGCCACAACGCAAGCAGCGTTGTGGCCGAAACGTGAGAATAATTTTATTATGTTTTATTTTATTATTTCCCTTCTACGTGACTTTACCGAAAGAACCAAAAAGATGAATCCCTGCAGTCACGAAAGCTTTAAATCGAAATTTAATAGTGTTCTTGTTTCTGTTGAAATATTTTGAGAACCGAATCCATGGGTGGATGGGTGGGTGTGTGACATCGCAGTGACTTGAAATAGTAACAATATGATGTTGATGTTTGCTCTTGTAGGGTACCTGGGGTCCCGTCCCTGCACATCCAAACACCCGTGTGCCATGTTTTGCACCGCTCGCCTTCCTCTCGTAGGTCACCTCGGCCTGAAAAAAACACAGCGCACCTGGCAAAGAAGGCAGACTGCATCATTCCAGCCATTCGTGGTTGGAAGAAGATACTAGGAATGACGCCAGTCCTCTCCACCCGTCACCCACCCACCCACCCGACCCATAAAAGCTTACATCACGGCTGGCCAAAATTACACAAAACTCACAAAGAAGGACTATAATAGGTGCTAGGCCAGCGAGCGCGAGAGAAAGAAGAAGTACGTTTGTTTTTCGCCAGCAAGCCCAGCATCTCGGGGCTGAAAATCAGCCAGGGTTTTGATGACCGGGCGAGAGGCCAGGAGCGGGGCTTTAAGAGGACACGCCGGGGTTTGTGGTATAATTATTATTAGCGGTTGTGGTTGTATTATTAGCGTTGTATAAACAACTGAACGTGCTTCGTAAATTTTCCAAGTCCACCCCGTCACGCACCCACCTCTTGTTTTTGTTTTATATCCCGGGAAGTGACGTTTTTGGTCGAGGTGAAAACGCGTTGGAAATAACCGTGAGTAGTGTTTCATCAAAATTACGATATTGTGCGGCTCCGTGGTGGGGGGGGGGGGGGGGGGTACACACATCGCGAAATTAATCCTAATTGTGTGTGCGATTTGCTATACAGTACGTTCCTAAGTGGTTTTCCTATGTTTATCCTGGACTTTTTAAAAGCAATGTGGACTGTCGACAGAGGTTTAGGACCGCCAGTGGATTTCTTTTGCACCTCCCGTATGCTAGTTTGAGCAGGGACATACTTTTGATCTCGATGACTCTTCGAGTTGTTTGTATGCGTGTACGGTGACTTACTCCAATAGTCTGTTAAGGCTACACGGGGGAATCTTTGTCTTTGTGGCTTAAGAGGTCTTGAGCACGCGGTGCGTGTTTGCGGCTGTGATATTTAACTGTCGTGCGGCAAGACCGTCTGTTATGTAACTTGCGGGCATAATAATGGTAATGGATGGGGGCCATAGGGGTCGTTGGGGCTAGCTGGGGACCCGGGAAGGGAGGGAGAGAGAGAGAGAGAGAGCTGCAGGGGTGGTGGGGAGGGGTGCCCCTGTTTGGATGAAAGTGGCAGACGGCACGTCTGAGTGCCTTCCTCGCTTCCTTCCCGACGAATCCCTGCCTCCCTCTCTCCGTGCCTCTGTGTCTGTTCTCCCTCACTAACTCTTTCCTCCCTCCCTTGCTCCTCTCTCCGTGCCTTGCTGACACTCCATCCCTCTCTACCTCGCTCTCTACGACAACCCCCTGACTTCTGATTTAGCTCGATATGTCCTTTCTCTCTCCCTAACGCTCTCGTTAGTTTCCTCTTTGCATGCCTACATCTCTCAAGCCTTCCCGGCCTCCCTGTATTCCTTCCTAACTCTCTCTCATCACCCCTCCCTGCCTGCCTACCCCTACCTGCGTTTCTCCTTCTATGGTCACTTCCTCGCCTTCCTGATTCTCTCCATCCTGCCTCCTTTAACCTCAATTTAGACTTCATAAATCATTCTACCCCTCCTTTTCCGAGCACTGCTCTACTTCCCTATCTTTCATCCTCCTCGCTCCGTTGTCTTCCTCTCCTCTTCTACCTCACCTTCACCCCGACCGCTTACCATCTCTCCCTGTCTCACACTCCATCCCTCCCCAGCGCGTCTCATTCACTTTCAGTTCCCAAACTGCCCACGTGTAACGCGCCGAGTCATGGGGTTGGGATGGGGACTTGAGAGTGCGAATGGTCGAGGTATGGAATATAAATGCAAGAGGCGAGAGCTGTGGTGGGGGTGAGATGGGAGATAGAGAAGGGAGGGAAGAACAATAAGACGTGATGGAAATAGGGGAGGTAGAGAGGGGGTGGGGTGCTGCAGATTAGAGAGAAGAGGGTATTGTTTGGTGAGATGAAATGAGAGTGGGGAGAGATGAGAGATAGCGTAAATGAGAGTGTAAGAGACAGTATAGAGGGGAATGGGAGCGATAAGAGAATGCAGAGAGAGGGGAGCGGCGAAACGGGAGGTGGAGTGAGGAGATGATTCTAGACATGGAAGAGCAGAGTGAGTAGAGAGATACAAGATGAGTTAGTGTGCAGGCGGTGTAACTGCGCTGGGGCCCACGGGCTGGTGGGGGGCTCCACACATCGGGCTTCAAAGAGGAAGGGGGCATTGGACGGGAGGGTGTGGCCCGTTTAAAGACACGTACCAGGCAGGGTCCATGCCAACCACGCTCACCCCACTGGGAGACGGGGCAGAGGGAGATGTGACTGGGAGACGAGAGAGAGAGAAGGAACGTTGGGGTGGGTGGGTGGCTGGCTCGACAGATAAGACAGTGAGTGCCCAACTGCGCTTATTCACGCGACAAACATCCACACCATGACCGGACGCAATAGGAACGCGTTGTGGAATTCCCCAGCAGCTGCGTGGCTCAGCAGATGAGTGATTAAGTCAAAAGTCAAGCGGCCATCAATGCCAATCCTATTTATTTTGCCACCACCACCACCAACCTCGCCATCGCCTCCTTCATATTGCTAGATCTCTTTGCTGTTGTAGTGTCGACACTTGGCTCTTAAAGTCTCGGTAGCACCAACAGCCATTTGGCTTTTAGGTATTTTCCCTTGTTACACAATCGATTAGTCTTTCAAGGAGGGCTGTCTAACGCACCGTCTCATCCAGACTGTGTTCAGCCGCCCCACGGCCACTTTTATTTCTGTCTCTTTCCTCGCATCGCTCACCGTTGGGATTCCTTCCCATCGTCTCTTTAACCCAAGCTGTTATTATCATACAACCTTGCACAATCTCCTTATCTGTTACGCCTTCAGTAGTGATGTTTTGCGGGCTGCTTGACGTTTTTTTTTGGGGGGGGGGGGGGGGATTTGGGCCAGTACTCGGCAAACCGAAATGTATTAAAACAGCATCGAAAATCAATTTAAAACACAACTGTCCACATAGGCGGGACCAGGCTGACGACACTGGCTGCCTGAATTCTTAAAACTTTTGGGAGGTCTTTGAAAATGCACCTCCTCCTCTCTCGCCTTTGAACTGACTCGAACCCGTACGTCATAGGTTTGGCGTCAGACCCTAAAAAGTCCTCTGTATAAGCACCCAGGGCTGTCTCGTCAGACGCCTCTTCCCTACCCCACAAGCCAGCCAGACCCATTTCATCTCCACCCATTCCAGGCGAGAGCCTTAATACATCTGCAGGGGGAACACTGGAAGGTAAGGGATGGGATGTGGGGGTTTCTGTTTTGCGTGTGGAGAATGTGTGTGTGTATGTGTGTCTGTGAGTGCAAGTGTAAGAGTGTGTTGGATGTGTGCGTTGGTGCTGGCCACCCATCCACCCCCTCGTGTACCGTGCCGGCCTTCATAGGTGCTCGCTAACAGCACTTGCCCGGTCAGTTTTCTAAGGCTATGGGGGGGGGGGGGTCTTTGGATGTGTGATTGTGAGTTTGGTGAGTGGTAGTGTAGCGGTCATCGCGCTGCACTACGAACCCGGCGACCAGGGTTCGATTCCCACTCACGGACAACACCAGTGACGATTATCTGGGCCTCCGCTAGGTAGACTTCGCCTTAAATGAGTACCTGGTGCAATGTGTAATCATCGCCACGAGGGGGACAAAGGCGGCCGGGCGTGGTGCTGGCCATCCACCCCCTCGTGTGCCGTGCCGGCCTTCATAGGTGCGACTCGCTAACAGCACTTGCCCTCACAGTCTGTTAAGGCTATACGGGGGGTCTTTATCTGTGTGTCTCTTAGTATGTGTGCGTCTGAGTTTGTGTGAAAGTGTGTGGTGCGTGCGAGTGAGTGTATGTTGATGTGAGTGTGTGTACGTGTGTGCGGACGTGTATTTGTGTGTGTGTGTGTGCTATGTGTATGTACGTGAATGTCTGAATATTTGTGTCACGGCGCATGTGTGAGTATGTCACGTGTGCGTGCGTGCGCGCGCGTGGATGGATGTGCTTGTGTGTGGATGAGTGTTCGTGTAGACATCTGTGTGTGTGTGTTAATCTGTTTGTGTCTAATGGGGAGCTGTGGAGTAAGTGATTATCGCAACGGCTACCTGAGTTTGATTCTTGGCCATAGCTAACATCGGTGGCGAGTGATATCGGAACGGGTGCCGATACGCGCCTAGGTCGACTCAGCCTTTAAAAAAAGCAGTACCTGCTGCGGTTTGTAAACATCAACACTCGGGAGACAAATGCGGCGTGGCGTTTGCCGCCCGGACCCTCGTGTGCCCTGTCTGCCTTTCATAGGTGCTCGCTAACAGCACTTGCTCCAACAGGCTGTGAACAGTCTAGATTTGAAGCTTTCGTGACTGCAATGATTAATATTCTTAGGTTTTTTCGGTAAAGTCACGTAGGTAGTATGCGGCCCTTGCCCCACCACCTTCTCCAACCATTATATAAACGGAGTGGTAGCTCCTGCAATCTCTCATTTACTTGATACAGCTGTCGTGGCTGTGACGGTACCACCTGAAGACGGAAGCTTGTGTTGCCTCCAAAACGTCGTGATTTTTATTTTATTTTTTTAATGTTTTTTACCTACGTGACTTTACCGAAAAAACCTAAGAATATGAATAGGCTGTGAACAGTCTACACGGGGAATCTCTGAGACACGTGTAAGAGAGTGAGTGTGTTTATTTGTCTGTGACTGCGCAAACGTTACACACGTTTGTGACACAATGATCGTGTGTACCGCATGTGGATGTGACTTGACAACTTGCGTGACTGCGAGGGTGTATTTTATCGCGCGTGTGTTTGAATTGGGGAGCGGTGGGCAGCGGTTAGCGCGCTGCGCTCCTAACGCTCGTGCAGTTAAACGAACCCCGGCGATCCGAGTTCGATTCCCTCTCACGGACAACACCAGTGGACGATTGTGTTGCACCGTCCAGAGTTTTCCCGAGGTCGACTCGGCCTCAATGAGTGCCAGGCGTGGTGTGCAGTAAACATCGCTACTCGGGAGACAAAGGCGGCCGGGCGTGGTGTTGGCCACCCACCCCTCGTTTACCGTTGTCGGCCTTTATAGGTGCTGCTCGCTGACAGCACTTGCCCCAACAGTTTGCTAAGGCTATACGGTGGGGCGGGGGGGGCGGACTTTGTCTTTGTGTCTGCGCGTACGTGAGTGTGTTTTTCCAATCATAGCCTTTCGTTTCAGAAGGCATACTGCCAGCTGTAAAGATTCTACGATGCCAGTGAAGTTGCCTTTAGGGAAAGAAACGTGTGCAGTTAAACGCTAAAATATTAATGTGGTGGGAGGGGGGGGGCTTTGCTTTCGCCTAATATAGCCTCTTCTGTAACAATTTAAATCGTCTAAAGATACATGAATTCAAGGTGGACCGGGTGCCTTAAGAGGTCAAGAGTGCTGACTCGGCTCTGTTGACATCCTGGGTTTGAATCCAGATTCGAGCCCCTTCCCCGGGTTTCAAGTGCATTGAGTTGGTCTCACACACACGCAAAAACACATCACATTACATTTGTATCTGCACGTAATTTGGTTAAATCTCTCTGTCATGCGCCAAATACTCGGGTGTAGCGGGGTGGGTGGACAGTGCTGCCACCCTTCCGTATGAACCAGGGTTCCCTTAGCGAGGATCTCAGGGGTACATCTTCTTGGTTCTTTCGGTAAAGTCACGTAGAATGGAAATAATAAAAATAAAACATAAAATAATTCTCACGGCGTTTCGGCCACAACGCAAGCAGCTGTCCTCAGGTGGAGAACAGGTCTGTCGAGAAGACAGAGTCTGAATGTCTTCTCGACAGACCTGTTCTCCACCTGAGGACGGCTGCTTGCATTGTGGCCGAAACGTCGTGAGAATTATTTATTATGTTTTATTTTTATTATTTTATTATTTCCATTCACGTGACTTTACCGAAAGAACCAAGAAGATGAATCCCTGCAGTCACGAAAGCTTTAAATCGAAATCTCAGGGGTAGTTCAGCGTTATCCCTTCCGTGGGTTTTTACGACGGTTTGCACGTCTCTGTGAGAGAGTTGCGGTCCTTCGTCTCGCAAAGAAGTGCAAGAGCACAATCGACATACCATTCGGTGGGGGAGAGAGGGTGGGGGGGGGGGAACCAACACGTTAAATTGAAAAATGGTTACAATTTCAGACAGCTAAATAATTCCAGACGGTTTTCATTTGTAGACAGCTTAAAGCCTAGACAGTTTGTTCAAATTGAGTTGGGGTGGTTGGAGGGAAAGGGGTTTGGTCGGCCAATATTTTGTCGGATTTTGTGTTGGTGGTCTCAACGAGACGGGTTGAAAAAGAAAACAAAATAAAAGTAATATATCACGACGTTTCGATCTGCTGAACTGCTGAACCAGCGAGAGAGGCGAGGCATTAGTGGCAGCACCACGTGTCCTTTGGTCACAGTCACACGGCCTGTCTGGACATCACCCAGGGTGTCTTAATAATATAATCGAGTCTGTGTGCCAGCCTGCACTCTCTTTACGGCCTGGCTGAGTCTCCCAGTGATGTTGTGTTTCGTTCTTAGATTTTGAAGCTTTCGTGATTGCAAAGGATTCATACTCTTAGTTCTTTCGGTAAAGTCACGTAGGTAAAAAATGAAATAAAAATTAATGAAAATACTACCCCTGATGACGGAGACTTGTGTTTCCTCCGAAACGTCGTGATTTTATTGTTTTATTTTTATTAATTTCATTTTTACCTACGTGACTTTACCGAAAGAACTAAGAGTGTTGTTTCGTGTTAAACCGCTTTGGGGCAGGCGTCCATCCAGCAAAGGATTCACGACTCTCAGACAAAGCAGACGAATGGCTTTCTTTGCACTTTTTTTCCAAACGTTTATTCAGAATCAGAATATTATTTATGCTGGAGGAATCCGATGAGCTGTAAAGCTCTTTTCCACAGAGTCCAGTCGGGGCGCGTAAGAACGTCACAACAAAAAAACACAAAAACAACACGATCGGAGCGCAAAGTATAAGAATGGTAAACAAATCGCCTAAACACAAACAACAAAACTAAACCATCCCCATCCTACACCGCACAAAGCCCACGGAGTATTAACTTTTTTTTTTTCAAAAGCGACCTGGCCACAAATGATAGCCCGACAAAGTGGCTTGCAATTTGGACGTATATTTAAAAAATCTAAATAATCTAAACGCGTGTTTCTAAATGTGGAGGGGAAAAACCGGAGGACCCAGAAGGGTGAAAAAATCCACGCAACCAAGGAACGCGTCAACTCCAAACATACAACAGCAGGCGTCAGGGTCGGTGTCGAACCACCGACCCTCCTGCACACCAGGCGAGGTAGTTAACATCTCCGAGCCACGTGATGATGATGATGAGAGAGAGACACGCAAACTCCAAACATACAGCAGCAGGGCGTCAGGGTCGGTGTTGAACCACCGACCTCCTGCATACCAGGCCAGGTAGTTAACATCTCCGAGCCACCGTTTACTCTTTGGTTCTTTCGGTAAAGTCATGTAGATGAATAAAAAATAAAAATAATAAATGAAAATAACTCATTAAATCACGACGTTTCAGAGGCAACACAAGCTTCCGTCAACAGGTGGAACTGCCACAGCAAAATTACTGTAGTCAGTAGTAATTTGCTCGTAGCAAAATTATTGTAGTGAGTCGTCATTTTGCTCTGGAAGTTCCACCTAATGACGGAAGCTTGTGTTGCCTCCGAAACGTCGTGATTTAATTAGTTATTTCATTTATTTTATTTTCATCTACGTGACTTTACCGAAGAACCAAAGAGTATGGATCCTTGCAGTCACGAAAACTTCAAATCTAGGAGGAAGTCTATCTGAGCGTGGCCGACTGCGATTATGGACTTTCCCAACATTTGCAGCGAGTGTGAGAATTGGGTTTGAGAGTGGGACGGGAGTGTGGGCAAGGCAAGGGAGGGGCTGGAGTGAGTGAGTGAGGAGGAGGAAGGAAGGTCGCAATGGTTTGTTTTGCCTCGCATGGGAAACGCCTAGCGTGGAGGATGCTGAACCATCGTGTTTGGCAAATGCTTACACACAACGACAAAGATGCCCGATAGCCTAAAAAAACATTCTTTGGGCAAGTGTTTTAGCCACACATATGAAGGCCGGCACCACGCCCGGTCGCCTTTGTCTCCCCGGTGACGATGTTACTCACCGTGCTGTTGGGGAGACCCATGACCTGTTTCAGATAAACATCACTGGTGTTTGAGTTGGCCGTGAGCGGGAATCGAACTCGGTTCATCGCGCAGCGCGCTAACCTCTGCACTATCGCCCCCCGTGATTACGCAGACAGACAGACAGATAAGTATGTATGTGGGTCTTTCGCACCGCACACACCCAACACACTCTTACACTTGCACTCACAGACGCACATACACACACGTGCTCACGCGTACGGGGCGAAGACACGTGCATGCAACCCACCAACACACGCGCGTAGAGACGGACAGCCCAACGATTCACTCTTTTGTGATCGTCTCGTCTAATCCACCCCCGATACCTTGCAGCTCGCTGCAGCCTCCACTATTCTCTCTGTGGGTTTTATTTATCCGTGTCATCCACGCCTACGACGATGATGATGATGATGCTCTTTTCCCTTTGATTAGCCCTGCGATCCCAAGAAGAGAGGGGGACGCCTGAGAGAGAGAAGAGGAGTGGAGGTCGCCATGTCTCCCCACGTGTCTGTGTGTACCCTGCTGCGCGTGTCGGTGACCTTGGGGTCAACGAGGGGACTCAGGTGAGAAGTGGGCGGGGGGGGGGGGTGCCCCGGTGGCTAGGAGATGTTAACACTACCTCCCTGGTATGCAGGGGTTGTGGTCGATCCCGACCCTGACGCCAGCTGTATATTTGGAGTTTGCCTGTCTCTCTTATTATCACGGTGGCTAGGAGATGTTAACTACTACCTTGCCTGGTGTGCAGGAGGTCGTGGGTTCGATCCCGACCCTGACGCCAGCTGCTGTATATTTGGAGTTTGCGTGTCGCTCTCTTA